>NC_056740.1:340870769-340970769 GCF_019279795.1 Protopterus annectens | reverse complement strand
AGGTCCTCACTTGCATTCGCACTTACTAAGCAAAGCCATACTTTAATTTCAGATAAATTGAATTATTGCTGCTTCAAAAGCAGTCACATTGAGCTACATACGGAAAGTATTCACTATTCCATGATTACAGCCCCATTCTTTAATTACCATAAATCTTGTCCCTGCATGCATTCACACTGTCTAAATACAGCTGTACTTAGCGATTAACAAATAGTGTGGTATAAAACTCAAGTTAACATTTGTTGGCTAGCTTATCCCAAGTCTATATGATTTACAATTAGGACAGAATCCCTAACACCATATTGCAAGACAGTTATCTAGAAGTCTTAGGTGCACTGTATAGAAATAGACCGTTAAGAGAAAATAACAGTTAATATCACTGAACAAGGAAAAGGTCACAGTAAGCTGCCTGTCGGGAGATAGAATCCGCCACATAACACAAGCACTCAGGTCACTCCACAGCAAGTACAAATATGACTCCGTCATTGTACATGCCGGTGTGAACGACCTGAGACGTACCTCCCTGGACTACATGAAAAGAGACATAGAGAAGCTCTCTGATTATGTAGCCCAGGCCGGTATGACCCTGACCCTGAGCAGCATCTTACCCTCACCAAGAATGATGTGACAGTACAAAGACAAAATGATCAGTTTTAACAATTGGCTTAATTACTGGTGTCATTCTAAGGGGATCCAATGTCTGTCTGCTTGGGATGACATGCTTGACGAGCCACGCTGCTTCACAAGGGATGGCTTGCACCTGTCACCCCTGGGCTTCCGGATATTGGCCAAGGCTCTTGCCACCCCCATAGTGCCTTTTTTAGGCATGGCTCAAATGACAAACCTACCTCCCTAGAAAACACAAGTGGAAAAAACTAAGGGTAATGCTGCTCAATGCCAGAAGTCTAAACCTCAAGATGCACGCCCTCGAAGCCCTCCTCAGTATGGAGAACATCGATGTCTGTGCAGTGACTGAAACCTGGTTCAAGGCTCCTGAGAGCACCCCAGCACTATCAGGTTTTACCTCATATCATGCTTTCCGGCCCCAAAACTTGGACCGAACCACAAAAGGAGGGGGAGTATCCATTTTCATCAAAGATACCCACACCTCCAGGTTAGTGGCAACGCACGAAGCATCGGAGACTATCCAGGTGCAACTAACCATAGGCAAAACTGCCTTACAGTTTTGTAGTATGCTACAGACCATCCTCTCAAACTCAGGAACCCCACACAGCCTTCCTGAAGACACTGGAGAATGTCTCTCCAAATACCATCATTTTGGGAGACTTCAACTAACTAAACATAGACTGGGAACATTACTCAAGCCCCAACACCCTAGCCCAAAGGTTCCTAGAATTCATAAACTCAAATGCAATGGAACAACTAGTCACCATTCCCACAAGAGGAGACAATATACTAGACCTGATCATCACAAACATGGAGACAAAATGCTCCACACCGGAAGTATATCCCTCTTTGATAAGATCAGACCATAAATTAATCTCACTGGAAATCCACATCCCGCCCCCATCCCCTGCACAAAAGACCACAGTGAAGAACTTCTCAAAAGCAAACTTCACACTTCTCAAGACTGAAGTGGTATCCTTCAAGGCCCCTGGGCCAGTGGAAACCACAACCCACACTGCTGAATCCTTTGCAAATGCCTTCTATGGGCACCTTCAAGAATGCATGGATCATGCAATCCCAAATAAAACCAAGACCCATTCCCCCAAAGGCAGGCACCCGGTCTGGTGGACCCCAGCCATAAACAAACTTTACAACAGGAGGAGGAAGCTACTACATGACAGAGCAAAATCCCTAAAAGGGAAGGCGCCTCTGATCAGTACTAGCAAAAAACTACGATCACTCATAAAATCATCCAAGGCCAACTTTGAGAGAAAAATCACAAAAGACACAAAAGACAATCACAAGGCCTTCTTTAGCTATGTTAGAAACCTGGGTGGAAACTCCCAGATATGCTCAGAGTTGGTCCAAAATGACACAAAATACACTGAACCCACTGACATTGCCAACATTCTGGCAGACAGGTTCAGTGCAAATTTCTCCTCCCCCCCCAAAAGGAGAAATAACTATCCCAGCAGAGTGTAGCCTCCCTAACATCTCAGATGCCCAGGTGAGAGCCGCCCTCTCTAAAGCTAAAAACACAGCATCAATGGGACCGGATGGTGTCCCGGGCTGTGTGCTACATTAACTCCAAGAGGAACTAAACCCACACATAAGGCTGCTGTTTAATCTTAGCCTTACTACAGGATACGTACCCAAAGAGTGGCGTACGGCAACAGTGGTCCCACTTCACAAAGGCGGTGCTTCTACGGACCCTGGAAATTACCGCCCCATAAGCTTGACGAGCCTGGTCTGCAAAGCTATGGAGAGGATCATTATGGAACTCATAAACAAAGACATTGGGGACCTACAGACATTGGATCCTACTCAATTTGGCTTTGTCAAGGGCAGATCCTGCCTTTTGAACCTGGTCGACTTTTTTGAAACAGTCACTAAGGCCATTGATGAGGGTAAGGCAGTTCACACAGCCTACCTTGACCTTGCAAAAGCCTTTGACACAATACCCCACTCGGGCATCATAGACAAACTCACCAGCTTAAATGTAAACCCATATGTCACAAGATGGGTTGCAAACTGACTCAAGGACAGAACCCACAGGGTCAGAGTTGCTGGAGCTATGTCAGACTCTAAGCCGGTCACAAGCGGTGTCCCACAGGGCTCAGTCCTGGGACCCGTCTTGTTCGGCATTTATTTTTCCAAGGTACAGGCAAACATAGGAGGATTGTGGCTGACAAAGTCCGCAGATGACTGCAAACTGGGCGCCATAATTGATACTCCAGCAGACACAAACATCCTTCAGAGAGGCCTCATAGAAACGGATAATTGGTGCCAGAGCCATGGCCTTAAGCTGAACGCCAAAAAATGTATAGTCATACCCTTTGGGAAAAACAAGGTACCGACAAATTACCACATAGGCGGTAATCCATTAAGTACGGAAGAGGTAATCAGGGACCTAGGGACCCAGGTTGACAGTAACCTCTCATTTGACACTCACATTGCCAAAGTGGTTAGGAAGACCTTCTATATTGCCCACCTTATCATGAAGGGTTTCACATCTAGATCAAGAGAGGTCATTGTGCCCCTGTACTCTTCTCTTATCAGGCCAATGATTGAGTACAATGCCCCATTTGGGATGTATCTCACCCGACACCTGCAGCAGTTGGAAAGACCTCAAAAGTTCCTCACCAAGAGGATAAAGGGTCTTAAACATATGTCATATGCTGCCCGACTGAAAAAACTCCAGCTCTATTCAGTCACATACCGCCTACTCAGAGGTGATCTGTGCCTGACGTACAAGGCCATGTCCAATCCTGAATTAATGGACATGCTCCACCTCAGAAAATCCAAATCCATCAGAGCCACGAGAACAACGGACTTAAACCTCAACACAGAAATAAATAGGACGTGCTGGAGGGACAGATTCATAACCCAGAGGCTCCCTACACTCTGGAACAGAATCCCAGTCCATGTTAGGCAGTGCCCCTCACTGACTCTATTCAAGAGAAATCTCGACGAGTGGATGGGAGATCGTAGGTTTACCCCAGGGGTCATCTCTGTATCACTACTAGACAGAGGCATAGTAAACTAAACCCTAAAAGGGCGTAGTATTCTCATCCTAAGGGGTGGTGTAAGCCACATACACTCTGGCTAGGCTTATAAATGCCTTAGGGCAGATAGCCTAG
The DNA here is from genome assembly GCF_019279795.1 of Protopterus annectens. Lineage (NCBI taxonomy): Eukaryota > Metazoa > Chordata > Ceratodontiformes > Protopteridae > Protopterus > Protopterus annectens. The sequence continues at coordinate 340,967,002 of NC_056740.1, read as the reverse complement.
TACGAACCTATGAACTTCACCTATACCACTGTCTCTCTACCTACTCTATCTGACCATATTTTATTCCAACATGTATTATTTTCTAATACCTTCTATACTACTCCTTATTCTCTCCATCTCCACCTCTTACCACTCCAATCTCTCTGACCCACTCCTATGTTCACCAATTTCTCACTCATACAACATATATCCAACTACCTCATCTTTTACTATCTCCCCTAACCTTTTTACTACCTCTATCTCAAGTCTATATAAACTATCCAGAATACAGGTTTTTAAACCTTCCCACAAAGCGAAGTCAAAACTATACAAACTCCATCTAGTATCTACTACACACTCTCTCCTCACTAAAAACCTACTTTGTTCTGGAGATATCCATCCCAACCCTGGCCCCTCTTCTCTCCCCAAAACTATCTCTACACTGCCCCCATCATACTCCTTTAACAGTCACCAACCTCAGTCACAACAATCATCTCAACTATTTACTCATTGAATATTCAGAGTCTAGCAAATAAAGTCACTGAGCTGCACTCATGGATAGCTCTCAATACCCCTCACATCCTCTCCCTATCTGAAACCTGGCTCAAGCCATACATCTCAAATAGTGAAATACTCCCACCAGGTTATAATATCTTCCGATCTGATAGACCTGTAAAACAAAGGTGGTGGCGTGGCCATCCTCTACTCAAACATTCTTAACCTCTCACCATACTCTTCCCCAATTCCTGACTTCCTCCCAGCTGAAATCATCATCCTTAACTGCCATCTGAATCCCCGCAAAAAACTTGCAATTGCCTCTATCTACCTTCCTCCTGGTAACAATCTGCCCATTCTTGAAAACATCCTATCCTGGTTCTCCCACAACATTCCATATGAGACACTTATCCTTGGTGATGTCAACATTGATTGGTCCAAATTCACAACAGACTCCCCCCAACTCAGCATCCACCTACATGGCTTTCACCAACTTATAACATCTCCCACTCGCTTCCATAAAAATTCCTCTTCCAGCTCCATCATAGACTGGATCTTTACCAATCCCCCCCCACCAATACCACAATCCCACCACCTTACCTGACTCCCTCAGTGATCATCTCACTACCACCATCTTAAGACACTACTCCCATATTCCTAAACCCCACCTTATCAAAGACTGTCGAAAACTATCGACTTTCAATTCATCCCAATTTAACTCCATTCTCCACAACATAGATTGGTCCATTCTAAAACACCTCCCCCTAAACGATGATGTAAGCCCTTTCAATAGCATCTTCATGAATACTCTAAACTCCTTAGCTCCCTCTAGGAAGATCAGAGTAAAATCAAACCATGCTCCCTGGCTCTCCAAAGAGACTAGGTCCCTTATGAAACAAAGAGATCATGCTTGGAAAACCTGGGCTAAAACTAAACAACCACCTTTTCTTCAAAAATACAGGCAACTGAGGAACCTTGCAAAAAACATACAACTAATGACAAAAAGTTATACTATAGCTCTGCTCAGCTTAACAACAAATCCAATCCTCAAAAAATTTGGTCAACTCTCAACAACATCCTCTATCCTGGAAAGCCCTCTAATCCCTCCCCATACCCTAACTCTTCCTCTCAGGAAACAGCTACCCTCCTGAATAAACACTTTATCTTCCATCAAAAATCTGGTAACCTCTAAGCCAAACTCTACTTCGACACCCACCTCTCCAAGTCCCACTAATACAACTGTTTTCTTTTGAGCCAGTTCCCATTACTTGCATCAAATCTCTACTACTCAAGCTAAAACCTTGCTCTCCTTCCACTGACAATCTATCTCCTACATTCCTCAAACTTGCTGCTGACTCAATTGCCTATCCTGTATCTATACTAATTAATCGATTCTGGAATCAACTGCCCCCACCCTTTGTAAATCTTTCTTCACTATCCCTCTTCATAAAGGTGGAAACTCCACCGACTCCTCAAACTACCGACCCATTGCCATTCTGTCCCCCCTCTCCAAGATATTAGAAAAATGTATTCACTCACAGCTTCTCAATCACCTCCTCACACACCACTTACTTACTCTACCCAACATGGATTTTGTCCTCACCACAGCACCACCACTGCCCTCCTCTCCTTCACTCATATCATTGCAGAGGCCCTAGACAACAATAAACTCATTTCCTGTCTCTTCCTAGATCTCCCCAAAGCCTTTGATACTGTCTCTCATCCTCTACTACTATCCAAACCCGCAAATCTCCACCTATCCCCCTCCACACTTGCCTGGTTTAATAGTTACCTATCTGACAGGGAACAATCTGTCAAATGGCTCTCATCCTCCTCATCTTTCCTTCCCATCTCCACTGGTGTTCCCCAAGGCTCCATCTTGGGACCCCTTTTGTTTAATATTTTCGCCAATGATCTTTACACTAGCAAATCTGACCAAGAAAATCGCCAAACTATTTAACACCTTCTTCACCTCTTCCATTGCTGAGTTGACCAAAACCTTCCCCAATAGCACCTCCTCCCTAGCTTCCACACCATCTCCTCCCACTCCCCCTATTTTCGAACTTAAACCTGTATCCACCAACCTCATAAAAAAACTTCTCTATAAACTCAAACCTTGCACCAATGCTCCTGACAACATTCCCTCCTCCTCCTTAAAAATTGCCTCTGACAGTATTGCTCTCCCTATCAGCATCCTGATCAATAGATCACTACTCGAGTCATATGTACCAAAACTATGGTGTTCTGCTTTTATTCTCCCACTCCACAAGGGTGACAAAAACTGTAACTTCTCCAACTTCCGCCCCACAGCTATCCTCTCTCCCATCTCTAAACTTCTCGAAAAATGCATTCACATACAGCTCATACCATTCCTAACTGAACATCAACTACTCTCTCCTACCAAACACGGCTTCCACCCTGGACACAATACCAACACAGCCCTTTTCTCCTTTTTACACTCTTATCAATTCAGCCCGAAACTCTGGCAACTTAGTTTCATCTATTCTATTAGATTTATCTAAAGCTTTCGATACCATCTCTCACACCCATCTGCTAGACCATCTATCTAACCTGAACATCTCCCCAAAAATTATTTCCTGGTTCTCCAGCTATCTTTCTGACAGGTCCCAAGCAGTGAAATGGGGCCAATCCTCTTCCAATACCCACAGGAGTTCCCCAAGGCTCCATTCTTGGCCCTCTGCTATTCAACATCTTCGTTAATGATTTCCACAATGCCATTCCAAACACCAAAATTGTCCAATATGCAGACGACTCTACTCTGACCTGCTATGCCTCCAACCAATCTGAACTCAAATCTCTAACTCAATCTGCCTTCTCAACCACTGAAAAATGGATGCTCCAAAACCACCTCTCACTCAACGCTAACAAAACTAAAATCCTCCTCTTCACTCCCTCCAAAGCCATTCCCATTGATAAAAACTAATTTCAAATTACCAGCCTCAACAACTCTATCATTGATATTGTTTGTTCCCTCTGCCACTCTTGGGGGTCACAATTGATGAACATCTAAAATTCAACACCCATATCCAACTTAACATCAAGAAAACCCACATAAAACTCTGCCTACTCTACAGGAATAATCACTTCCTCTCTCCCTCCACTAGCCTGACCCTGGCCACTACCTATCTTCTCCCATCTCTTCTATATGGTGCTCCACTACTTACTAATCTATCTTCCACTCTCACCTCCAAACTAGAAGTATGCTACAACAAAATCTCCAGGTTTGCCACAAAAGCAAATGCCTCCTCTCACCATTGCTCCTCCCTACTAACTGTAAACTGGCTTGAACTCCCAAATCAACTAGACTTTTTCCATATTGTCTCAGCCCACAAGTTAATATTTCAACCCACCAGCTGCCCTTCTTTAGCTAATATCCTCCTACCTTATAGCCCCCCCAAGACCCCTTGGATCCACTCATCAAAACCTTATTACCATCCACAAACCTAAGCGCTCTGCTGGTCAACTTTTACTCTCCTACACCCTAGCTAAAAAATGGAACGCCCTGCCCTCCACTTTGAGGGCCTGTGACAACCTAAACACCTTCAAAAGACTACTCCACTCCTACCTATTTCTTCACAGAAAATGTAACTGCACTCCTCTCCCCACACCTCCCAACCTCCCCTCTTCCTTTTCTCCTGGCTAACCTTCTTCCCTTCTAAACCTCTCACTTATAATATATCTTTTTATTTGAATGCAATTTATATGAATTTTTTTCCTATTGCTATTTCAATTTGTTTATGTAACTTACAATGTGATACTTCTATATGTTATTTAAGTTATGCGGAACTTCACTGCTTAACCAAAATTAAAATTATATACTTTATGTAACTTGAGAAAAGCTTTTCTCCCCGGGCCTCCACTGAAAACGGGCTCTCGAGCCCAGTGGACCTCCCCGGTCACGAAACTGGAATAAATAAATAAATAAAATATTCACCTCTCCAGCTTTGCTCACGAGGTGAAATTCTTGGCATCCATATCTTGAAAACAAAAGCAGGTTATGACTGACCACTTTCTCACAATCCTCTATGTTATACATGGTGTGAGGGGATTACACTGATATCATGAAAAAGACAAACCAGTTAAGTGCTGATGATGTACGACAGCCGATCTTAACTGTTAAGCACCCTTGCTTAAGTTATTAAAACTGGACATCACTCCAGGCAATAAAACCCACCAGTACTGGACAGCAAAAAAACAGCAGCAACAGTAAAAGCAGTTTTCTTTTATCCTGCATTCTGTGCCAGTAATCTGTCCACATCTTTAAAGAAAGAAGTCAATGTGCTATGCTGTCTTTCTTTAGAGCTTTGAAAGCCAACCAAATACTGATTTCCCATCTAATTAGTAGTACATGGAGTAGACAAAGCTCCATGCCCTACAAAGAATTATGATGAGGTCTGCAATTGTAACCCCCATTACGTGTTCTCGATATGGATGCCAAGATTTGGCTCTCAAGGTGAAGTCTTTGGCATCATTTTCTCAAACACATTCTTCACTCTCACCTAATATCCCAGTGGGAATGCTCCTGTTCTCATCCATCATAATATAAACTGGCAAACTCTTTTTTCCCTCCCTTTTGCTAACTTCCTCTACTGCCTCTCCTAACTCATACTCTCTCTACTTGTTCTAACCAAACTTTTTATAAAATTGTATTATGTGTCATACTTTCAAGCTTAGTCAAGATTTAGGACCTCTCAGTACTTATACAGAAATGTTTTCATTACCAGTATTATATCTTCTGAAACTTTCATCACCTGTCTGCACTACTTGAAACATTATGCTTTAAACTGCATCACTTGAACATATTGTAATATAACCTAAAACCTACTTGTAATCTGGTTTCTCAAGCCGCACTACATGAAATGTCTTGGTCTAATTTGTTCACTTGTAAACATTGTAATCTAATGTAAAACCTATTGTAACCTTCTTACTGGAGCTTTTCTCCCCAAGACTCCATTGAAAACGGGTTCACCTTGGCCCAATGGACTATCCTGGTAAACCAACTGCAAATAAATAAATAAATAACATAAAACGGTTATGATCGGAAACTCTATCATAATCCTCTGTATTTACAGCTACTGTATCAGGATACAGCTACTATATCAGGCAGTTTGTTAACTCGTTTTTTATGTGAGGATCACGCATAGGTTCAACAAATTAGTATAGGGGAATTTGTTTATCCTGCATTCTAAAAGCACTGGCACTTAACTAAAAATAAATCCCTTTAAAAGATAGCAGGTATGCCCAATCCCAATTTTCTGGAGTAATTTTTGTGACCGCATTCTCCCATTTGAAGGTTGAAGGAGAATCTTATCAGAAGCAGGACTTCATTTCATAGATTCATAGGTGTGTACTAGGCTAAGGCCCTGGAGCCTTTACAAGCCTAGCCCCAAAAAAGAAATTGCCCAGGCACCGTGCCAACTGATATTAGTTCACAGTGCCCACATACAGTAGGGCAACTGGAATAATCCCTGGAGTGAACTTTGTTACCCATCCACTTGTCAAGATTTCTCTTGAGGGCCAGTGAAGTGCTCTGCTTGACGTGAATGGGAAGCTTATTCCAGAGTATGGGCAATCTTTGGAAGATGAACCTGTCCCTCCAGCATGTTCTGTTAATTGTGTTAATGAGGTTGTGATCTCTGGAGCGTGTGGCGCAGGGGAATTGGGATTTCTTTAGATGTAGCATTTCAACTAGGGTCAGACATGGCTTTGTAAGTCAAGCAAAGATCACCTCTAAGTAGACTATAAGAGACTGAGAACAGCTAAAGTTTGATTCTGTCAATGCAGGCCATGTGTTTAAGACCTAGGATCCTTTTTGTGAGGTACTTTTGTGGCCTCTCCAGCTGTTGTAGGTGTCTGGTCAGGTACATGCCAAATGGGGCATTATATTCGATGATTGGGCCTAATGAGGATAGAGTAGAGAGGAATGATTACCTCTTTCTTCCTGGATGCGAAACCTTTAGTTATAAGATGTGCCACTTAGAAGGACTTTCTGAACACAGTGGCAATGTGGTGGTCGAAGGTGAGGTGGCAGTCTACCTGGGTGCCCAGATCTCTTATGGCCCCTTCAGTGTTCAGTGGGCTCTCATCAAACGTGGTAATTTGTGGGAACTGAGTTTTTTCCAAAGGAGATGATGGCGCATTTTTTGGCATTAAGCTTCAGGCCACGGTTCTGACACCAGTCACTGGACTCAGAGGCCCTTTTGTAGGATGTCTGCATCACTTGGGGAGTTGATAATGACTCCTAGCTTGCAGTTATCAGCGAACTTGGTCAGCCAGAGTTACTCTGTGTTGGCCTGGACTTCTGAGAAGTAGATGCCAAACAGGAGAGGGCCCAGGATAGAGCCCTGTGGGACTCCACTCATGACCGATAGACAATCTGACTTGGAATCCGCAATGTTCACTCTATGGGTCCTGTCTGTGATCCAATTTGCAACCCACCTAGTGATCTAAGGATTGATACCTAGTTTGGTGAGTTTATCACGGATACCAGAGTGGGGAATGGTATCACAGGTCTTGGCCAGTTTGAGGTAGACTGTATGCACTGCCTTACTCTCATCCACAGCCTTGGTGACTGCCTCGAAGAAGTCAGTATCTCCCCTTGGCAAAGCCAAACTGTGTGGGATCAAGAGTTTGGAGATTGCCTATATCTTTAAGCAGATCCATGATGATGCGCTCCATAGCTTTGCATACCAGACTAGTCAGGCTAATGGGACGATAGTTCCCAGGGTCTTTAGTTGCTCCCCCTTTATGCAGCGGGATGACTGTAGCAGTGCTCCATTTGTTAGGGACATAGCCTGAGGTAAGGCTGTGATTAAACAGGGCACACAGATGTGGTGCCAGTTAATTTTGTAGCTCATGTAGGACGCAGACAGGAATATTATCAGGTCCCATGGACGCTGTATTCTTGGCTTTGAACAATGCAGCTTTTACCTGTGCCATAGAAATGGTGGGTAACAGGCTTTCTTCTGGTATTGTGATATGGCCCTGGGGGGGGGGGGTAAAGTTGGCACTAAATCTGTTGGCCAGTATGTTGGCTATATCTGTTGGCTCGGTATAGTAGGTGCCATTGTGCAATAACTCAGACCAAATCTGGGTATTTCCTTTGAGGTTTTTGATATAGCTATAGAAGGCTTTGTGGTTGTTTCTGGTGTCAGCCAAAATTCTGCACTCATAGCTGGCTTTAGAGGATTTGATAAGAGATCTCAGCTTTTTTGAGACTGATAAGGGAGGTTTTCCAGTTTTGTGACTGCATTTTTTTTTTTTTGCAAAAGTTTCTTCCTTCTGTTGTAGAGCTTATTGATGGCTGGGTACCACCAGACTGGCTTCCTTTTTTTGGAGGAGAGCATCTTAGTTCTATTTGGTATGGCAAGGTCCATGCATTTGTGTATATGCTCGTACAGTGCATTGGTGTATGATGATTCGGCAGTGATGCAGCTATTTTGCATTGGCATGGGTGCCGAGAAGTTACCCACCTCTGTTTTTAGCAGCCCAAAGTTTGCTTTAGAGAAGTTTTTCAGGGTGGTCACCTTAGCGCGGGGGGGGGGGGGGTAGGTGAGATGAAGATTTCCATGGTGATCAGTTTGTGGTCAGATTTAACCAGGGAGGAAATGACTACAGGTGTGGAGCAAAGTACAGTTGTGTACACCTACCATAAATGTCGATGTTAGAGTGTCTTCACTGTTGCAGTCATGACTGTAGGGTTCTCCCCTGCCAGCAGGCAGCCCTCACTCGGCCAGAATCCCAAAGTCTGGGTCCGGCATCGGCTGTTCAACCATGCTCCTTGACATCAGAGTGCCAGGATTACAAAGCTGACAGCCGACGCCATCTTCTCCAGTTTTTCTTGCCCCAGATGTCAGGAGTCCCAAAATGAGAAAGGTCCCATATCCTTTGCAAATACACCTCAGAAGAATGGTGAAAAAAGGAACCACACAAAAGTAAAAATAAGAGGGGACAGGAGGGAGGGAAACCCAGACTGCAACAGTGAAGACACTCGAACATCTACATTTATGGTAGGTGTACACAACTGTACTATGTTCATCATGTTTCACTGCTGCAGTCATGACTGTAGGGTAGAATCCCAAAGCTGAAAGAAAGGGAGGTGCTCATAAAGAAGAAGGGGCAGCTAAAAGGCCCTGCAAGACTGCAGAGGCAAAGCCTGCCCTAGACTTAGAGTAGAGAGGTAGATTGTAGTGCTTAGAAAAAGTATGCACTGAACTCCAAGTTGCAGCTTCCAAAATGTCTTTGGTAGGAACTCCCCTGAGGAAGGCCGCAGAAGTGGCAGCAGCTCTGGTGGAATGAGTCCGTATACTCCCTGGGATTTGCTTTCCATGGTGTGAATAACAAAATCTGATTCCATGAGCGATCCATTTAGAAATGGTCTGTTTTGAAATGGCTTTACCTTGGGAACTTGAAGCCTAAGAAACAATTGTTCTGATTTTCTGATGTCCTTGGTTCTGTCCAGGTAAAAACGTAGTTGTCTGTGTACATCCAAGGAATGTAAGATCCTTTCCCCTTTATTTTGAGGAGTGGGGAAAAATTTGGCAAGTGAAGACCCTGGGCGCAGTAGACAATCTAAAGGGCAGCGCAGAGAATAGAAAGTGCCTCGATCCGGCCTTGAACCTGAGGTATTTTCTGCGTTCCTGCCTGATGGAAATGTGTAAATATGCCTCCTTTAAATCCAAAGTTATCATCCATGCATCTTTGGACAGCATTGGAAGTAGCTGCTGTAGAGTAAGCATCTTGAATTTTGGAATCTGTAGAAAGGTGTTCAAGACTGACCGATCCAGAATGGGTCTCCATGAGTTTTGCTTCCAGGGGACTAGAAAGAGCCTTGAGTAAAAACCTTGTCCCATCTCTGAAAGTGGAACCAGTTCTATGGCTTTCATAGCCAAAAGAGCTTCCACCTGGTTTAAGGCCTCTGTCCATTGATGTTTTGGAAGGTCTGGCCATCCACTTGGCCTTGGCAGGGTATGAAAATGGAATTTGTAACCTCTTAAAACCACATCCAGAACCCACTTGTCTTGGGTTATAAGAGTAAAATTTTGATAAAAGAGAGAGTTTTCCTCCGAGAGGGGCCTCCAGGCAAGAAGTTCCTGCAGCCCAACAGAGGGAGTCATTGCGTTTGTTTCCTATGAGTTTGTGACCTGTCCTCTCCTCCCCTAGGGGTGGAAGCAGTCCACTGTCTTGGTCTAGAAGAATCTTGTGTTTGAGGCCTTCCTCTGGAGCATCTATATCTGCCCCTCTGACGCCTGTCTGAAGTGGGAAAGGACCAATTTTTAGAAGGCCAATTCCTGCTAAATCTTGGTGGCTGTACTTGTAAGAAATCTTTAACTGTTTGCATGGATTTCGCCTTGTCCTCCATCTTTTTAATCACCTCTTCAGCTTTTGATCCAAACAAAACATTATGCTGAACAGGAGCATCCAATAATTTAGCTTTTACTTGTTCTGGCAAATTTTGTTCCTTTAGCCATGCATGCCTTCTAATGACTGTGCCGGAGGCAGCAGCCCTACAAGAAGCCTCCAAGGCATCAAATCCACAGTGTAAACCATGCTTCCCAACTTGTTCAGTGGCATGCAATAAGTCATGTAATTCTTTATCATCTGCACAGGCAGAAATGGAAGAAAGCTTTTGTTTTAAAACAGACAAGAGAAATTGCTGGTATTTCAGCATATGAAACTGACAGTTTAAAGCCCTAATGGACAAAGTAGCAGAAGTGTACACTTTTTTGCCCCACCTTTCTAAGGATCTAGAATCCTTTTCAGTGGGAATGGGATTTTTGGCAGAAGCGGCCTTAACTCCCTTAGGACCCTGAGAAATGGTTTCAGGGTCAGCAGAAGGGTTCTTGTATAAAAATTGGTGGGAATTGGGAACCCTGTAATATCTATCAGGCTTAATAGGAGCAGGAGGAAAAGAGTCATGGGTTAAGTTAGCCTCCGAAAAAGCATCATCCACAATATCCAAAACAGGAGGAATAGCCAGGGGTCTATGTTGGGGAAGAAGAAGAAAATTCCTTAGTCTTTTCTTAGATTCCGAATACTCCTGTCCTTCCCAGTGGAAATGTTCCCTCATTTCATGCAAAGTTTCCCCAAAAGAGAAATCCTCAAGGGGAGAAGCTTAAGGAATGGATTCCTCAGCATCAGAATCCTCATAAGGAGGGAAAGAATATTCCTGGTCAGAAGAAGAAACAGAAGCCTGATCAGAGGAATCATAATAAACATCCTGCCTTGGCCTTTTATCTGAAGGGGGATGTGAACCCCTAATCATAGTAAGTAAATCCTCCGCCATCTTGAGTAACTGTTTCTGTGACTTGGGAGCCGGTTCTGAAGAGGCCTGTGTTGCAGTCTTTGATTTAGAAGGAGTCTTTGGCTTTGTCTTTGGCTTTGCCTTTATTAGAAGCCGAGTAGGCCTGAAAACCCCTTTGGAAGCCGGTACCTGCACAGCGGCTCCGGACCCATCCAAAGGAGCATTGTCCGAAGGTCCTGCAATAGAAATATTTAAAGGCCTGGTTGGCTCCTCATGAGAGTCCGTTTCGGCCATCGGTTCTGAAATGGCCAACGACAGCGGCTGCAAAAGCGCTTCACTGACGACGGCCGAACCTGAAGCTGGCTCCGCTTGTGCGCTATCATCAGATTTGGACCTTGGAGGCCTGTCTTTATCCTTGCGACGTTTGTGAACTCCGGTAGCCGGAACCGTATCAGACGACATTTTGTAGTTAAAGCACCTACAGAAGTAATGAAAAGCAAACTCGTACCTTCGTTTAATTGTACGTTGATTGAATCTAGCACAAAACCGACAACTAGATACGTCGTGGTCAGGGCCTAAGCAAGGAATACAGTAAGAATGAAAATCCTTATGAGGTATTTGCTTCCCACATGAAATACAATTATTAATTTTTCTGACATCGGACTGGAGCAAGAAAATGTTTCCCCAACTTTGAGTGGAGAAGAAAGTCTTCGGACTGAAGTTTATCAGAAAAAATAGTCAGGAGTCAGCCAACCGGCACTTGCGAACTGCTATCACCGCATGGCAAGAAAGACTGGAGAAGATGGCGTCAGTTGTCAGCTTTGTACTCCTGGCACTCTGACGTCAAGGAGCATGGTTGAACAGCCGATGCCGGACCCAGACTTTGGGATTCTGGCCGACCGAGGGCTGCCTGCCAGCAGGGGAGAACCCTACAGTCATGACTGCAACAGTGAAACATGATGAACATTGATCTCCCATGTTGGTGATAACCAGGTTGAGAATGCTGCTTCCTCTATTGTGGGTCAGAATGAGCTGGTCCAGGGCACTGGAACTGATAAATTCCAGAAAGCGTTGGGCCTGTACATTGGTACTTGAATAGTTTTCCCAGTTGATGGAAGGGTAGTTGAAGTCACCCAATATGAGAGTACTGGGTTGGACCTTGACAGATTCCAGGGTGCTTAGGAACTTGGAGTGAGAGTCTAAGGACATGTTTGGGGTTCTGTAGCAGGCTGTGACTTATATCGTCGTCTTACCCAGTGTTAGTTGTACCTGAAGTATCTCAGATGCATTATGCTGGGCTACCAGTCTAGAGGTGTGTGTGTGTATCCTTTAAGAATATGGAGACACCACCTCCTTTGGAGCTTCCAGATGTATTCTGGGGCCAAAAGGTATGGACTGAGCTGTAGACTAGGAGTGCAGGGGTGCTTTCTGCCTCTTTAAACCAGGTCTCCGTTACAGCACAGATGTCGACATTCTCCATTTTGAGGAGCACTTTGAGCAAGTGCATCTTGAAATTTAGACTTCTAGCATTGAGCAGCATATGACCCTCAGATTACATTTGTTTGTGGCTGTTACAGTGGAATTTTGGTCTTTGGAACACTGCCTAAAAAAGGCACCATAGGGGTGGCAAGAAACTTAGCCAGTACCTGGAATCCAAGGGTTGACAGATGAAGACAGTCTCTGGTAAAGCATCGGGGTCTGTTGACATAGGCACTGGAAACTGTTGAAGACTGAGGGGGGGTGGAGGTTTTGAGGGGCACTTCGTGATCTAAAAAGGTCAATTTTTTTATAACTATTTACTACCACAACACAGATTCACTTGGAGGATATTTTAAGCTTATCCAATTCCCTTTTGGTGTTTGAAGTAACATTTTCTGATTGGTCTTAACTATCCCATGGCTGACAATTGTATATTAGCCATAGTAAGAGTAACCGTGATCATACCATAGATAGTAAGTGGACCCATGTAAGGGATGCAGCATTTAGGAACTGCCTCTATACATCAGTGGCATGAGGGGCAATCATAGAGTACATTTTCTATTACCCATCCTTAGATCCAAGTTGCATTTGAATATGGGTGGATGAACTTTGTTTTATTTTTAAGGATAGTCTGTTCTGAGATATATATATCCATTTCTCCACAACATTCAGTTTAGATACCTGGACTAAGCATTTCTGATGCCGTTTGACTTGCTGATGTTCAGTAGGTCCATCTGTATTAGGTCGGAGGATGCCTGGTATGCCAGACACATCACCTCTAAGCACTCTGTAGGATACGGAGTATAGTAATAAATCCTTGAGGTGGTCCATGCAAGACCTATTGTTTAGGACTTGTATCCTTTTAGTAAGGTATCTCTGAAGGTATTCAAATTGGTGCATGGGGCTGGACAGATACATGGCAAAGTGGGCATTATACAAAATGACAGACCTAATGAGAGCTTTGTAAAGGTGGATAACCATCTCTAGATTTAGTCAAAATCAATTTATTTATAAGATGTGCAATACAGAAATACATTCTTCTGGCTCTGGGCACATGTTGGTCAAAAGTTAGGTCACTGTACACACAAGTTCCCAAATGCCAAACAATTGGTTCAGTTCTCAGAGGGCATTGTCATGATTTTGACACCAGTTATTATTTGGGGCAAACCTTCCTGCATGATGGTCAAGTCATTTGGGAATTCAATAACTGCCCCTAGCTTGCAGTCATCTCAAACTTAGCCGGGCAAAGCCCTTTGGTACTTCCTTTTACTTTTGAGATGTATATGCCAAACAAAGTCTCAGCACCGAACGCTGGGCGACTCCATTGGTGACTGGTCTCCTCCCCTATTTTGATCTCCTGCATCCTGTGAGTAAGCTGGCAATCCAGCTAGTGATGCAAGTGTTTGCTCCTACATTATTCATCTTTTGTACTGGCCAGGTCAAGGTAATGTGGTGTGAACGGTTTTACCTTCATCCATTGCTTTGGTAACAAGAGTAAAGCTCAAAATTTGCCCATGATTTTGAGCCTTTCACACTTTCCTCTGGGCTGTTTTCAAACACATTTTTAGGGCCATGCATACATGTATGCATTCTTTGAGTCACCTTTCTGATTGTATTAAATTCTATTCTTTGTATAATATATCACCATTTGTTAGAATGTGTTTTAAATTTGTAGTTTTGAACAGTCTTCTAGTATGCAATGAAACAAAATGTATGAACCAACAATGACAAAACTACGCATTTCAGAAAATGTCAACCATAAAAGACCACTCAAACTTCTGTCATTACAATCCACCAATATCAGTAAATATGCAAAATCTCTGCAGATAAGTCATCCAAATAATTCCACATTAAAGGGATCTCTAACTAATGGAGAGGTTGCTGCTAGAAAACAACTTTATATCTCATGGTTTCATCTACAAATAAAGTGACTGTTGCCCTTGAAGAATAAATTGCCTATGTTAAATTAAAAATGATAAGCTAGTAATATTGCAATAGGGAATGGATGCCAAACTGATAACAGGTTCATAGTTACTAGGTAGCTCCTCCAAAGGAGGGTATTCACAGGACTACAGCATCCACACCCTTTAAAGTGCAACACAGTACAGTCCCAGCAAACCATCTGCATACTGTGGGAGTAGAACCCACAGCCTTCTGCATCAAAAGTAAGGCTACTACCTGTTGTGCTACTAACAATGCAAACATACATGGAATAAGCAGCACTAAACTTCTCTTCCCCTGAAGCTCTCAGCTTCTTGTAATTTTTTTAACATTTGTTTACTGGGAAAAGTCTGACTTGGAATGAAGCCAATTTGGAGCAGAGGCTCAGGGAGAACTGCACCAGACATGTCTTTGTAACATGGGAGGAAACCAAAGCACCCAGAGGAAACAAACACAAGGAGGATATACAGACTCCACACAGAAGGCACCCCAGCTGAGAATTGAACCAGAGAACTTCTTGCTGTGAGGCAACAACACTACCACTGCACCACCCACTTGACACAACTAAATCTCTCAATTTCACAGCAGAAGAAATCTGGAAAAAGCTAAAATGTATTTGGGGGGGGGGGGTAAAGGCCCAAAACCAGGGACACATTTTAAATATTGCTTGTATAATCTTAGAAAGTTGCTAAAATAGTGTTTTGTGTTACCATGTGTTTGCCAAAAAGATAGAAAGACTGAAACTATCATTATTTAGTGAATTCCATTCTCATTGATTTGCCAGACAACCACAAATTTTTAGCAAAATATTCTGTGAAATTAGAAAGAGTTAAGAGCTAACTCAACTGTCTGAATCACAAGTGATGGTATGTGTAGGGAATGCAGGCCCTTATACCCAAGGTACAAGGTTTGAGCCTGGGTAATTCTAACCACCAGCCATAACACACACACACACACACACACACACACACACACACACACACACACACACACACACACACACACACACACACACACACACACAAAATAGCGAAATGCAGCAGAACGGAGCAAAAAAACATCTTATCGTAGTTGTCTCTGGCAGCTGTGTTTAAAAGCATAGTTCCTCTGACTTTTGTTTTCAAATTCTTCACGTAGCGTGCAAAACAAAATTCTTCACGTTAGCGTGCAAAGCATCCACGAGTCCTCTGTTGGGGTCCTCCTCCCTCCGTAGCTGTAAAAGTGCGTGTGGGGGGGAATCCCCCTCACCCTAGGGTTCTGGCACCTATGTCTGTTGATCATGTCATCCCAGGCAGACAGATACTGGATCCCCTTAGAATGACACCAGAAACTTAGCCAATTGTTGAAGTCAAATCATTTTCTGCTCGTACTGTGGTATCATTCTGGGTGATGGTACAATACTGCTCAGGGCTAGGGTCATACCTGTCCGGGCCACATAATCCGAGAGTTCCATCACATCTCTTTTCATGTGGTCCAGGGAGGTACATTTCAGGTCATTCACACCCACATGGACAATGAGAGTCACATTTGTACTGGTTGTGGAGTGACCCAAGTGCATGTGTTATGTGGTGGATCCTGGCACCTGATAGACACCTGTCGCCTTCTCCTTGCTCAACCTAGTGAAAGGGACATCAGTGTGCCTCACACTTGAGTCTCCTATGATTAGTACATAGGGCAAAGTGTTTTGCCTTAAGGGCTTGGGTTGAGGGACACACTGTGGTGGCGAGCTAGGTGTTCTGGGATTGGTGCGGTGTTGTGGTGATTGAGTGCGTTTCTGTCTCGGGGGGGGGGGTCTCTGTTGTTTGGGTACATTTTTATTGACAGCCTCCACGAAGGTGGGTGTATGGTTTGTGTTTCTATGTGTGGGTTGTGATGGTTGGTGTTTTGGGGGGGTTGTGTGTTCTATGTAGTGAGTGGCAGGTGTTGACCTTCTCCTCTTGACCAGCTAGTCTGGTCTTGGTTGGAGCATGCACTGCTTCCAGTTTGGTGATACAAGTGCATCTCTCACAGGTATTAGTGTTGGGAAGCAAGAGGAGAGGGATGTCTGTGTACATTAGACAGTTGCCACACTGTCGCAGAATGCCCACATGCACCAGGTTAGTGCACATGAAATTGTCCTACAATCATACCAGGAGGGGTGGTCATAACTAATAAGTACTGATGCTGTTACTGTGTAGGAACAGCTAGTGCTAATAGCACCTAAACGTGCTACAATAAATGTGACAAAAGCCTGTTAAAGTGCTAGCCGATTACGCTAATTGAAGTAAAAGTAGTAAAAGAAAGTACAGTTTTGTACCTACCATAAATGTAGATGTTAGAGTGTAAACACTGCTGCAGTCATTACACTTGGGTTATCCTGCCGTCAGACTGCAGTGGGTCAGAGTTCCAAAGTCTTGGTCCGGCGTCGGTTGCTGTCACCTCCTCCCTGACGTCAGTGTGACAGGGGTATACAAGATGCAGCAGACACCATTTTCTTCAGGGTTTTTCTTGCCCCAGATGTCAGGTACCTCCAAATAGGTAGGCAATACAAATTGTTAGTAAAAAATACAAAAGAAAAGCAAACAACCATTTTTAGTTACCAGCAAGTACTCCCCATAAGGGTATATGCCCTAGGTAAATACCAGAAAGTAAGAGGGGAAGGAGGGAGGGTAACCTGGACTGCAGCAGTGTGAACACTCGAACATCTACATTTATGGTAGGTACAAAACTGTACTATGTTCATCGTGTTACACTGCTGCAGTCATTACACTTGGGTGGAATCCCAAAGCTGAGGTAGGGAGGCTGGATCTATAAGGCATTAGGGGTGGCTATAAGGCCCTGCAGTACAGCAGTGACGAAGCCAGCTCTGGATTTGGTGTATAAAGGCAAATGGTAATGTTTGGTGAAGGTATGCACAGAAAGTACAGTTTTGTACCTACCATAAATGTAGATGTCCGATAGGTATGCATCTGCAGTCCTAACATATGGGTTGTCCTGCCTCAGGCAGCCCTTCGGTCGGCCGGATTCCAAAGTCTGGGTCTGGCCTCGGCTGATGCCGCACTTCACCCGACGCCATAGCTGCTGGGGTATAAAGGCATCAGCCGACGCCATTTTCCTCAGTGTTTCTTGCCCCAGATGCCAGGTGCCCTCTAGGAAGGCTAAATTTGGATAAATGCAAATAATTCCAAACAGTAGAGAGCAAAATATATATATATATATATATATATATATATATATATATATATATATATATATATATATATATATATATATATATATATATATATATATATATATATATATATATATATATATATACATATATACAAACAAATACACCATAATAGATTCCCCCAGCTAGCTAAGAGAGGGGTAAGTACCCTAGGAATACCACAGAGGGGAAGGAGGGTGGGTAATCCTGACTGCAGATGCATACCTATCGGACATCTACATTTATGGTAGGTACAAAACTGTACTATGTCCTTCAAGGATGCATCTGCAGTCCTAACATATGGGTAGAATACCATAGCCAAACTGGGGGAGGAGGCACTAAGATAAAGATGGTGAAGTTAAGATCCCTTGCAAAACAGCAGTTGCAAAACCTGCTCGGGATCTGGAGTATAAAGGAAGATTATAATGCTTGGCAAATGTATGCACTGAGCTCCAAGTAGCAGCTTCTAAAATGTCTTTGGTAGCCACTCCTCGTAGGAAAGCTGTAGTGGTGGCTGTAGCTCTTGTGGAGTGAGGCCTGATATTTTCAGGAGTTATCTTTCCATGAAAAGAGTAGCAAAATCTAATGCAATTTCCTATCCATTTTGAGATTGTCTGTTTTGAAATTGCTTTTCCTTGCACTCCTGTTGCATATGCTACCAGAAGCTGGTCAGTTTTTCTGTTGGTCTTAGTTCTGTCCAGATAGTAGCGTAATTGTCTGTGCACATCCAAGGTATGTAGTAGTCTTTCCCCCCTGTTCTGTGGGTTGGGGAAGAATGTAGGCAAATGAATCTCTTGGTTCAATGATACTCTGGAGACCACTTTTGGCATAAAAGTAGGATTAGTTCTCAGAGACACTCTATCCTGATGGAAGATAAGGAAAGGCTGTACTGCCATTAATGCCTGTAACTCAGATACCCTTCTTGCTGAAGTGATTGCTAGCAGGAAAGCAGTTTTCCAAGATAAGAACTGTAAGTCTGCTGTTGCTGCTGGTTCAAAAGGGGGAAGTGTTAACTTTTCCAGCACAAAGTTGAGATCCCATGTAGGTAAAGGTGGTTTCCTTGGAGGCTTTACATTTTTGATTCCTCTCAAGAACTGCCTGAGTAGAGGATGAGAGAAGACAGGAGGATCCATGTTGTATTCTGCTGAAATTGCTGATGCATGAATCTTAATGGAGGAGTAGGACAGGCCATTGTGGAACAGTTCTGCTAAGTATTCCAGGATGTGTGCTATGTTTGCCAATGAGACATTTTCTCCCTTTGCTGCACTCCAAATGAGGTATCTTTTCCATTTGGCAGAATAAGTTTTCCTTGTGGAGGGTCTGCGTGCCTCCAGGATAAAGTCCTTAACCCTCTGAGATAAATCTGGTTTATTTTGTTTTATGCAATATTCCAAGCAGAATAAGTTTTCCTTGTGGAGGGTTTGCGTGCCTCCAGGATAATGTCCTTAAACCTCTGAGATAAATCTGGTTTATTTTGTTTTATGCAATATTCCAAGCAGCTAGCTGCAGTGTTTTCAAGTTTGGATGCAGGGTCTTGTATTTGTTCTGTGTTAGAAGTAAGGGACATAGAGGTAGAGGCCACGAGTGTGTCCGAAACATGCTTCTCAGTAGCGGGTACCAATGTTGCCTTGGCCAGTCTGGAGCTATCAGGATTACCCTTGGCTGTTCCTCTCTGATCTTCAGTAGGACTTTGTACATCAAAGGAAGAGGTGGAAATGCATATGCGGTCAGGTTTTTCCAGCTGAAGGAAAGGGAGTCCACCCTCCAGGCAAGTGGGTGGTATGCTCTTATGCAGAATTTCTTCAATTGGTGGTTGTGTGGGGAGGCGAACAGGTCTATTTCTGGCATTCCCCATTTCTTTGTTATGGTTTTGAAGATATCTGGATGCAGCATCCATTCGTGGGCAACCGTGGTAGTTCTGCTTAAGGTGTCTGCTAGTGAATTTTCTTTTCCTGGTACAAATCTGGCCTGTAGTTGAATGTTGAGATTCAGGGCCAAATTCCACAGGTCCATTGCCATCCGGCATAGAGGATATGAGTGTGTACCTCCCTGTTTGTTGATGTACCACATGACTGTGGTATTGTCCGTCCTTATCAGCAGGTGACCTTGTTGAAGGAATGGTCTGAATGCCTGGATTGCATGTTTCACTGCCAGCATCTCCTTTAGATTTATGTGTAGATTCAGCTGGTCTTGGGTCCATAGGCCTTGTATACACTTGTCCTCCATGTGTGCCCCCCAGCCTAGGTCTGAGGCGTCCGTGGTGATGGTCTGGCTTGGATGTGGTTTGTGGAAAGGCAATCCTCTGTTCATCTGACAGGCCTGAGCCCACCACAGGAATTCTTGTTTCAGGCATGGAATTATTGGAATCTGGGCTTCTAGACTGTGCTTGTGTTGAGACCATACATTCCTTAGGTACCATTGCAAAGTACAGTTTTGTACCTACCATAAATGTAGATGTTCGAGGATCCACATTGCTGCAGTCCTAACTATTGGGTAGTCCGCTGTCCAGTCGGCCCGAATACCAAAGTATATGGCTGACGTCGGTCAGGGCGCATTAGACTGACGTCAGTACGTCAGGGTATTAATGCGCATGACCGACGTCATATCCTCAGTCTTTTCTTGCCCCAGATGTCAGAAGACCCTGAAAAGATAAGGCCAAAAACCAAAAACTCCCAACATATCTGCACCAAAATATATATATATATACAAAATATACAAAATTAGCAGAATATAACCTCACCTACACAACCACCCCTAAACACAGAGGGAAGGAGGGAGGTAAATTGACTGCAGCAATGTGTATCCTCGAACATCTACATTTATGGTAGGTACAAAACTGTACTATGTTCTTCATTCCACATTGCTGCAGTCCTAACTATTGGGTAGAATCCCAAAGCAGAGGTAAGGGAGGCTGGCAAATCATAAGGAAGCAGGAGCTGATAACATGCCTTGCAAAATAGCTGTGGCAAAACCAGCCCTAGACTTAGAGTAGAGAGGAAGGTGGTAATGCTTAGAGAACGTATGCACTGAACTCCAAGTAGCTGCCTCCAAAATATCCTTAGTTGCCACCCCCCTTAAAAAAGCTGTTGAAGTGGCAGTAGCCCTAGTGGAATGAGGCCTAATCCCAGCTGGAATCTCCTTGCCATGATGGGAATAACAAAATGCAATGCAAAACCCAATCCACCTAGAAATAGTTTGTTTTGACACAGGCTTGCCCTGAGAACTCAAAGCAAAAGAAACAAACAACTGCTGAGACCGCCTAGAATCCTTAGTCCTGCTCAAATAATAATGCAATTGCCTGTGTACATCTAAAGTGTGCAAAATCTTTTCCCCTTTATTTTGGGGATCTGCATAAAACGTAGGCAAATGAATAGTTTGGTTTAAAGCCACACTAGAAACCACTTTAGGCATAAAGGAAGGATTAGTACGTAATGATACCCTATCCTTATGAAAAATCAAAAAAGGCTCAACCGCCATAAGGGCCTGTAACTCAGAAACCCTTCTTGCAGAAGTAATGGCCAACAAAAAAGCAGTCTTCCATGACAAGTATTTCAGTTCAGCAGTAGCTGCAGGCTCAAAAGGTTGTAGAGTAAGTTTCTCCAACACAAAATTGAGATCCCAAGCAGGAGTAGGAGCTCTACGGGGGTCTTATATTCTTTGCCCCTCTAAGAAATTGCTTGAACAAAGGATGTGAAAACAATGGTGGGTCACAATCATAGTGAGCTGAAATTGCTGCAGCATGAATCTTAATGGAAGAGAAAGACAAACCTTTGTCCAATAACTCAGTAAGATATTGAAGAGCCACACTCAAATTAGGCTCAAATCTCCAAATTCTTTGCTGCAGTCCAAAATAAAAATCTCTTCCATTTTTCTGCATACACTTTCCTTGTACTAGGTCTTCTGGCTTCCATAATCACATTTAAAACTTGTTGAGGAAGTTGAGACCTGCTGTCTTTCAAAACAGAATATGCCAGGCTGTTAGATGAAGAGAGTGAAGCTTGACATTGAGCAGACGACCGTCCTTCTGAGACAACAGATGTGGAATCAAGGGTAAAGGCCATGGAGGCTTCTTTACCAGACTCCTCAGTAATGGGTACCAGTGCTGCCGAGGCCAATCTGGAGCTATTAAAATCATCCTTGGCTTGTCTTGTCTGACCTTTAGAAGCACCTTTGGAAGAAGAGGCAGAGGTGGAAACGCATACACATGAAGATTTTTCCAACTGAAAGAAAGAGCATCCACTTTCCAAGCTGTGTGATGAAACCTCTTTGTGCAAAACTTTGGCAGCTGGTGGTTTAGTGGAGAAGCGAACAGATCTATGTCTGGAGTTCCCCAGGACACTGTCAACTTTTGAAATACATGAAGATCCAGTTTCCACTGTGGGGATCCATGATTTGTCTGCTTAACACATCTGCTAAGGAGTTCTGTGCTCCGCAGAAACCTTGCCTGAAGAGTTAGTTGCAAGCTTAGCGCAGTCTCCCATAAAATCATTGCTTGCCTGCACAATGGGTAAGAATGTGTTCCCCTTGTTTGTTGATGTACCACATGACAGTTGTGTTGTCTGTTAGAATCAACACCTGCCCTGGAAGAAGTAACTCCTTGAAAGCCATTAATGCAAACTGGACTGCTAACATCTCCTTCATGTTGATATGTAGATGCTGTAGTCTGGCAGGCCACTTGTCTTGTATCCACTTTCCATTTAGATGAGCTCCCAAGCAATGTCTGAGGCATCTGTCGTTAGAATTTGACTCGCCTCTGGCCGGGTCACAGAGAGTCCCTTGTTTAGGTGACATTCCTGAGCCCACCACAAAAATTCCTTTTGAATGCAAGGTATTATTTGAATGACAGTGTCCAAATCCTGGCAGTGCTGTGTCCATACATTTTGAGATACCATTGTAGCTTCCTCATATGCAGTTTGGCATTGGGAAGCACCAGAAGACAAGATGCCATGAACCCTAAGGCTTGAAGGACTGTCCTTGCAGTCAGCCCGGACTGAAGAGATAGTTGATGGAAGTAACTGGAAAGATTCTTTTGTTTGTCCGGGGTTAAAAGGCCATCTGGGCTGCTGTATTCAGTCTCACACCCAGAAAGCACATGTCTTGAGAGGGTACTAGACTGGACTTTATTTCGTTCACAGAATACCCTAGGCATCTTAGCACTGCTATGACATATTCCAAATGCTGTAGAAGGTCTTCCTTTTCTTGAGCCAGAATCAGGCAATCGTCCAAGTAAGGATAGATTTGAATTCCTTTTAGCCTGAAGTAAGCTATCACTGGAGCCAGAACCTTTGTGAATACTCTGGGCGCAGTAGATAAGCCAAAGGGCAATGCAGAGAACTGATAATGAGAATTTCCAGCACGAAAACGCAGATACTTTCTGCAGCTTAGTCTTATAGGCACATGAAGGTAAGCTTCCTTGAGATCTAAAGTTACCATCCAGTGATCTTTGCCCAGCAGAGGTAAAAGCTGTTGTAACGTCAACATTTTGAACTTGGGAATGTCCAGATAAGTGTTGAGGATAGATAAATCCAAAATTGGTCTCCACGTGTTCCCCTTCTTCGGTACTAGGAACAGGCGAGAATAAAATCCTAGGCCCCTTTCTGGCACAGGAACCGGCTGAATGGCCCCTATTTGGAGTAACTGAGAAATTTGCTTGTGAGCCTCTTGTCTTTGTAGAGGAGGAATGTCTGGCATGCCTTTGAAAGGAGGCAAGGTATGGAAATAAAACCTGTAACCGTGGTGAATGATATCCAGAACCCATTTGTCTTGGGTAATTAAATCCCAATTTTCTTTGAAAAGGGACAGTCTTCCTCCTAGAGGTGCCGCCAGGTGAGAAGGTACTGGCAGCTGAAAAGGCAGGTCATTGGGTCTGCTTACGAAAGGACTGACCCCTGCCCTCACCAGAAGTCTGAACAGGTGAACTCCCTGTCCTAGGCCTAAAAGCACCTTGAGCTCTGCCCCTACCACGTCTAGACCTACCCCTAGACTGGGAATCATAAGCAGGATAAGTCCATCCCTTAGCAGGCCAATTTCTACTAAACTTCGGAGGCTGCACCTGCAAAAAATCCTTAACAGTTTGCATAGACTTAGCCTTGTCCTCCATCTTCTTTAAAACTGCTTCTACAGGCGAACCAAACACATCAGACTGTAAAGGAGCATCCAAAATCCTTGTCTTAACATGCGCAGCTAAGTTCTGATCTCTCAACCAGGCGTGCCTACAAAGAACAGAACCAGTGGCAGCCACCCTGGAGGAGGCCTGCACAGCATCAAAACCACATTGCAAGGAATGTTTACCCACTTGTTCAGACACATGAACTAAATCCTGCAACTCTTTACACTCAATACCTTCCGCCAGAGAATCCACCTTAGATTTCAACTGTGAAAGAAGATAATTCTGATATTTTAACATGTGAAACTGACAATTCAACGCCCTCATGGCTAAAGTGGAAGAAGTATACACTTTCTTTCCCCATCTATCCAAAGCCCTTGCCTCTTTATCAGGAGGGACAGGATTTTTAACAACTGAGGCCTTCACACCTTTAGGCCCCTGAGAGACAGTTTCCGGGTCTGCCCTAGGACTCAAGATACTTATGAGCTTCAGGCACCCTATAATACCTATCCGGTTTAACTGGGGCAGGAGGCAAAGAATCTGGATTCAGGGAAGCCTCTGCAAAAACATCTTCCACCACATTCAAAACAGGAGGTATAGCTAAAGGCCTGTGCTGGGGTAAAAACAAGAATTCCCTAAGCCTTTTCCTGGAATCAGAGAAATCTTGACCTTCCCATTTAAAATGCTCCCTCATGGAATGCAGAGTCTCTGAAAATGAAAAATCCTCAGGAGGCGAAGCTGAAGGAGTAGAATCATCCACATCAGAATCAGAATAAGGAGGGTACTCCTGCAAGTCTTCAGCCGAAGACTCAGAAGCCTCCGAGCATTGCTCAAAACTCTCAAACTCAGATTCCACCCTAGGCCTCTTATCAGGAGGGGGCATAGAACCCCTTATCATAGAAATCAAATCCTCTGCCATTTTAAGCATATGTTTCTTAGGCAAAGACCCTGAAGTACTAGGAGAAACCCCTACTGAAGCAAAACTCGGCCTGCCCCTCAAAGAAGCCTTGGAAACAGAAGGGGAGGCTCTGACCACCTTAGGAAGAGAGGGAAGAACAGCCACCTGAGAAGCCCCCTCAGCCTGGCCTACTTCCTGAGAGGATACATCCTGTAACAGTAAAGTCTCTCCCTGAGACTCCAAAGAAACACCTGGCAAAACCTCCGGCTCCACTGAGCTCTAAAGAACCGACGCCTGGGACTGTCGGTTCTTCCACTCTAGGCTTTGCTGTTTTGTCCTTGCTTTTTAGCGAAGCCGGCCGGAGCATCCGACGGCATTTTATAATTACAACGCTTCCCAAACACTAACCTGGCACAGTCTAACCTTCTCTTAATAGTGCGTTTGTTAAATCTAGCACAAGAGCGCATCCAACAACGCCGTGCTCAGGCCCTAAACAAGGTATACACAAAGTATGGTAATCCCTATGAGGTATCTGTTTCCCACAAGAAATACAGTTATTCACTTTTTCTGACATCCGTTAAATACTGAGGCAAGAAAAACAAAATATTCCCCAACGGGGTACTTAGCCAACTTTGATTCGGTCTGAAACTCTGGCTTCAGAAACTTTCAGAACGCCAACCTGCACTCGCAAAATTGCTTCTGCATCGGACCATGCGGCAAAAAAGACTGAGGATATGACGTCGGTCATGCGCATTAGTACCCTGACGTACTGACGTCAGTCTAATGCGCCCTGACCGACGTCAGCCATATACTTTGGTATTCGGGCCGACTGGACAGCGGACTACCCAATAGTTAGGACTGCAGCAATGTGGAATGAAGAACATCTTTCTCATATGCAGCCTGGCATGCGGAATCAATATTATGCAGGATGCCATGTAACCCAGGGCTTGCAGGACTTTCCTTGCAGTAAGCTGAGTTTGTGTTGTTAATGTCATGAAATAGACTGGTAGTTGCTTTTGTTTTTCTTCTGTGAGAAAAGCCATCTGAGTTGATGTATCCAGTTCTGCACCCAAAAATGTTATCCTTTGGGATGGTACTAGTCTTGACTTTTGAATGTTGACTGTGTATCCCAAGGCTTGCAACAGTTGTATGACATTTTCAAAATCTTTTGCTAATTTTGTCTTGTTGTCCGCTTGTATTAGGCAGTCGTCCAGGTATGGGTAAATTTGAATTCCCTGAACCCTGCAATGAGCAATTACTGATGCCAGGCATTTCGTGAATACTCTGGGTGCAGTAGATAAGCCAAAGGGCAATGCTGAGAATTGATAATGCTCTGATCCTGCAAGAAATCTGAGGTGTCTTCTGCAATCTGGTCGTATAGGGACGTGCAGGTATGCCTCCTTGAGATCTAGAGTCACCAGCCAAGACTCCTTGCCCAGCATGGGAAGAAGTTGCTGGAGGGTCAGCATTTTGAATTTTGGAACAATGAGGTATGTGTTCAGTGTTGACAAGTCGAGAATAGGTCTCCATTGATTTTCTTTTCTTGGTACAAGGAAAAGCCTGGAGTAAAATCCTTGGCCTTGTTCGATAGGTGGTACCTTTTCTATAGCTCTCATACTTAGTAAGTTGTTGATTTGTCTTTGAGCCTCTGTTTTTTGGCTTGGTGGTAGGTTTGGCATTCCTCTCTTTTTTGGTAGTGTGTGGAAGTGAAACCTGTAACCCTTGTCTATTGTTTGTAAAGTCCATTTGTCTCCTGTAATGTAATGCCAGTTGTCGGAAAATAAGGCTAGCTTTCCGCCCAAGGGTGCTTCCAGTTGTTCCCTGGTAGGCGGAACCAGAGCCAAGTCATTGTGTCTGTCCTGTGGAAGTGGTTGTAGTTGCATCTGTGGCAGCACTTCTCTGGTTGGCAGGTTGCCACTGACGTCCCCTGTAGGCACCCCTAGATTGACCTCTGCCTCTTGGGCGTCTATTTCTGCATCTCTGTGCTCTGGAGGTGTCCGGAAAGGACCAATTCTTCGAAGGTCAATTTCTGCTAAACCTCGGAGGTTGCACCTGTAAGAAATCCTTGACTGTTTGGACAGATTTTGCTTTTTCTTCCACTTTCTTTAGAACCTCCTGTGCAGGGGAGCCAAACAAACTTTGTTTCTCCATAGGAGCATCTAGGAGTTTTGACTTAACATGGTCTGGTAAGGATTGTTCTTTTAACCAGGCATGCCTTCGAATCACTGCTCCAGTCATAGCTGATCTAAAGGAAGCCTCCAGTGCATCATAGCCACATTTTAAGAAATGATTACTGACCTGCTGAGAGTTATGTACCAAATCCTGAAGGGACTTGCGGTCTATAGGTTCAGGAGAGGACAGTTTTTTATTTAGCTGGTCTAACAAAAATTCCTGGTACTGAATCATGTGAAATTGACAGTTTAAGGCCCTGGCCGAAAGAGTAGCAGAAGTATAAACCTTTTTCCCCATCTCTCTAATGCTCTAGATTCCCTTTCAGAGGGAAGAGGGTTTTTGGCAGAGGCAGCTGCCACACACCTTTAGGGCCCTGTGAAATGGTTTCTGGGTCTGCAACATGAGCCTTGTACAAGTGGTAGTGTGTGTCCGGGACCCTGTAGTATCTGTCAGGCTTGGCAGGGGCCGGAGGAAGAGAATCAGGGGCAGTACTGGCATCATTATATGCATCATCAACAACTGATAGTACTGGAGGAATGGCTAAAGGCCTATGCTGTGGTAAGTGTAAAAAAGTACTTAGCCTTTTCCTTGAATCTGAAAAATCCTGGCCCTGCCATTGGAAGTGTTCCCTCATAGAATGTAGGGTTTCCCCAAAATAAAATTCTTCAGGAGGAGAAGCAGAAGGAATGGAGTCTTCTGCATCAGAATCCTCATAAGGAGAATATGGGCCTTCCTGATGGTCTGAAATATCTGAGTCATCCGAGGAGTAGTCTGTAGAGACAGGTTCAGGGGGTTCAGTCCTAGGCCTCTTATCTGGAGGAGGTTGAGAGGCCCTGTCTGGGTGAGGTTGGGATCCCCTGATCAAAGAAATAAGATCCTCAGCCAGGCTGAGTATCTGGGAACTAGAGGTAGGCCTGTGTGAGGGAGCTTTAGCAGGTAAGGCCTTAGAAGATTTAGCTGCTTTAGCCCTGGAAAAGGCCTGGATAGACATAGAAGCAGGGGGTCTAGCAGCCCCACGAGCAGGTGTAGAAATGTCTAAAGGAATAGTGTCTGACAAATCCTGGGTGCCTGCTTCTGTAGCAGTAATTTCAGTAGCAGATTCAGCCATGCTCTGTGAGGCCTCGGTTATCGGAGGCATGCTTTCGGCCGAAGGAAGAACCGAGGACTCGTTTCAGCCGAAACCGAGACACTCGCGGTTGGCCTAACTGTGGTTTCAGCTGAAACCGCTGACCGCGAGTGTCGGTCCTTTTCCTTGCGCTTTTTAGCTAATTGTGTAGTCGGAGTCTCCGACGGCATTTTATATGCAAAAGCGGGACCAAAAAACTCCTCTGCAAACTCCGACCGACGTCTAAGCGTCCGTCGGTTGAAGGAAGCACAGGCTAGACAAGCTGATACGTTGTGGTCTGGGCCTAAGCAAGGAAGGCAGTAAGAGTGGAAATCCTTATGAGGTATTTGTTTCCCACAAGTTAAACATTTATTTACTTTGTCTGACATCGGCTGAGGCAAGAAAGAGTCCCCAACGGGGTACTTAGCTTTTTTAGAAGTCTTCGGTAGTAGAAATCTCTGGATCTGACTGACCGGCACTTGCGAACAGCTTCTGCTTCGGGCACCACGCGGCAAGAAAGACTGAGGAAAATGGCGTTGGCTGATGCCTTTATACCCCAGCAGCTATGACGTCAGGTGAAGTGCGACATCAGCCGAGGCCAGACCCAGACTTTGGAATCCGGCCGACCGAAGGGCTGCCTGAGGCAGGACAACCCATATGTTAGGACTGCAGATGCATCCTTGAAGGACATCTAAATGTTGTTGCTTCCAAAATATCCTTGGTAGGTACTCCTCTGAGGTAGGCAGTTGAAGTGGCTGTTGCCCTGGTGGAGTGAGATCTAATGCTGCTGCTAGGTACAGGTTTCCCATGGTGGGTATAGCAGAAACGTACAAGTGTCCTACCCATTTTGAAATGGTCTGCTTTGAAATAGCTTTTCCCTGTGCTCCTGCAGCGTATCCTACCAATAATTGCTCAGATTTTCTGAAAGCTTTGGGTTTGTCCAAGTAGAAGCGTAACTGTCTGTGAATGTCCAAAGAATGTAGTAGTCTCTCCCCTTTGTTCTGTGGTTTTGGATAAAAAGTTGGCAAGTGTAATTCTGAAACTCTTCGTGCTGATGTTATTGCCAGTAGCAGAGCAGTTTTCCAAGAGATGTATTTTAATTCTGCTGTGTTAGCTGGCTCAAAAGGAGGTAAAGTTAATTTTTCCAAAACAAAATTCAGGTCCCAAGTAGGTGTTGGTGCTCTACGGGGCTGTCTTATGTTTTTAGCCCCTCTGAGGTATTGTTTGAGCAAAGGATTAGAAAAAATTGGTGGATCCATGTTGTAATGAGCAGAGATAGCTGAGGCATGGATCTTGATGGATGAAAAACAGAGCCCCTTGTCCAGCATCTCAGTTAAGTATTGCAGTATCTGAGGAATGTTTGGGGCTAGAGGGTCAAGGCTGTGCGCTTGGTTCCAGGCACAGAATCTCTTCCATTTGTCTGAGTATGCTTTCCTGGTGCTAGGCCTTCTGGCCTCCAGAATGACATCCATAACAGCTTTGGAGAGAGGCAATGCTTGCTTGTCTAAGGAATTTTCCATGCAGCTAGATTTAAGGTCTTTAGCTGGCTGTGAAGTATCTAATTGTTGTGTTGAGTCAGCAGCTGTGGAATATGTGGTAAAATCCAGGGTGGTTCTTGTGTCAAGTTCTTTAAGACTGGGTACCAGTGCTGGTGTGGCCAGTCTGGTGCAATCAATATCATTTTTGGCTCTTCCTGCCTGGCTTTTATGAGTACCTTTGGAAGGAGAGGTAAAGGGGGGAAAGTGTATACTTGTAGTTTTTTCCAGCTGAATGAGAGGGCATCCACTTTCCATGCTTGTGGATGGTAGTTCCTTGTGCAGAATATCTGTAATTGGCAGTTCTTTGGGGTAGCAAACAGATCTATGTCCGGGCTCCATCAGTTTTGTGTTATTCTGAATATTTGTGGGTTCAGTTCCCATTCGTGTGGGTCCATAATGTTTCTGCTTAGGTCGTCTGCCAGTGTGTTTTTCTTTCCTGGCAGGAATTGTGCTTGCAGATGAACTTGATAGTTTACAGCTGTGTTCCACAAGGTCATGGCTTGTCTGCAGAGGGGGTAGAAGTGTGTGCCCCCTTGCTTGTTTACGTACCACATAACTGTGGTGTTGTCCGTCTAATAGTAATTGTCCTGTATGCATTAGGTCCTTGAAAGCTATAATAGCATTTTGTACAGCTAGCATCTCTTTTTGATTGATGTGGAGATGTCTTTGCTCTGTGGGCCACTCGCCCTGGATACATTTTCCTGCCATGTGTGCTCCCCAAGCATAATCTGTTGTCATTGTTTGCCTGGCTGTGGGTTGAGTGAAAGGCTGTCCCTTGTTGAGGTGACAAGCTTGTGCCCACCATCGAAACTCCTGTTGTAGGCAAGGAATTAGTGGTATAACAGTTTCCAAACTTTGACCGTGTTGAGACCATACACTCTAGGTACCATTGTAGTTTCCTCATATGCAGTGTGGCATATGGAATTAGTAATATGCAAGATGCCATGTAGCCGAAGGCCTGCAAAATTTTTCTTGCAGGGAGTTGGGTCTTTGTTGCCATTAATTGAAAATATTGAGTCAGTTGTCCTTGCTTGTCTGGCGTGAGATAAGCCATCTGGGCCGTTGTGTTCAAGCTGGCACCCAGGAATAATTATCTGTCGTGAGGGCACTAGTTTTGATTTCTTTTCGTTTACTGTGTACCCCAGGCAACTTAACTTTTTTACGTACGCCAGATGCTTTAGTAGAATGTCCTTGCTCTCTGCTTGAATCAGGCAGTCGTCCAGGTATGGATAAATTTGAATTCCTTTTTGCCTGCAAAATGCAATTACTGGTGCCAGGCACTTTGTGAAGACCTGGGTGCAGTAGATGAGCCAAAGGGCAGTGCAGAGAATTGCTAGTCCATTGAACCAGCTAGAAATCTGAGGTATCTTCTGCAATTTTGTCTGATAGGGACATGCAGGTATGCCTCTGAGGTTCAAAGTCACGAGCCAAGCTTTCTTGCCCAGCATGGGAAGAAGCTTCTGTAGCGTCAACATTTTGAATTTTGGAACATCCAGGTAAGTGTTTAGTGTAGAAAGGTCCAGAATGGGTCTCCAGGCTTTATCCCTTCTGGGAACCAGAAAGAGTCTTGAGTAAAATCCTTGTCCTTGTTCCTGTGGTGTTACCTTTTGAATAGCTCTCATGTCCATGAGTGCTGTAATTTGTTTTTGAGCCTCTGCCCATTGATTTGGTGGCAGATTTGGCATTCCTTTTAGCCTTGGAAAGGTGTGGAAATGGAACCTGTAACCTTGTGATACAATGTTGTCTTTGGTGATGCAATGCCAGTTGTGATAGAAAAGTGCCAGTTTTCCTCCTAAGGGGGCTGACAAGAGAGAGCTGTTTGGCAGCTGTAGTGGAAAATCATTGAGGCTGTTTTTTAAAAGGTTGAGGCCGGTCTTCCCCTTCTTTTTGGACTGGTGTGCCCCATTGTCGAGGCCTGTAAGGGCCTTGTGTCTGACCTCTACCTCTTGGATGTCTGTATCTGCCCCTTTGAGGTCTGTGACTGGAAAGGACCAATTCTTTGTTGGCCAATTTCTGCTAAAATGAGGAGGTTGAACCTGTAAGAAATATTTCACCGTTTGCATAGATTTTGCCTTATCCTCCATCTTCTTTAATACCTCCTCTGCCTTAACTCCAAACAGCACATCCCGCTGCAAAGGTGCATCCAATAGTTTGACCTTAACATGATCAGGTAACATATGTTCTTTTAACCAAGCATGCCTTCTAATGACAGAGCCTGTAACTGCTGCTCTACAGGAGACCTCTAAGGAATCAAACCCACATTGCAAAGTATGTTTTCCTACTTGTTCAGCTGCATGCAATAAATCCTGCATTTCTTTTAAGTTAGGAGGATCTGAATCTGGAAGCATCTTTTGTTTCAACTGAGACATCAAAAATTGCTGATATTTTAGCATGTGAAACTGGCAATTCAAGGCTCTCATTGCTAAAGTGGCAGATGTATATACCTTCTTTCCCCATCTGTCTAATGCTCTGGAATCTCTGTCAGAGGGAACTGGGTTTTTTGCTGATGAGGCCTTAATCCCTTTGGGTCCCTGAGAAATTGTTTCAGGGTCAGCAACAGGGCTTTTGTACAGAAATTTGTGAGAGTCAGGGACTCTGTGATATCTATCAGGTTTAACTGGGGCTGGGGGTAAGGAGTCAGGGTTCAAACTGGATTCAGTGTACACATCATCCACAATGTCTAAAACTGGTGGGATAGCAAGGGGTCTGTGTTGGGGCAATAAAAAGAAGTCTCCAAGTCTTTTCTTGGATTCTGAGTAATCCTGGCCTTCCCAATGGAAATGCCCTCTCATGGTATGCAAGGTCTCCCCAAAGGAGTAATCCTCAGGCGGAGAGGCTGATGGAATTGATTCATCAGCATCAGAATCCTCATAAGGGGGTAAAGAATATCCTAGGTCCGAGGAAGAGTCAGAGGAAATGGACACCTGGTCAGAAGATTCATAGTCTGCATCCTGTCTGGGCCTTTTATCAGGAGGGGGATGGGACCCCTTGATCAGAGTGATTAGGTCCTTGGCCATTTTTAGCATTTGTTTCTTAGGGATGGAAGCCTGTCCTGGAGAGAGTTGACTGTTTCTTAGCCTTTAAGGGGGAGTAAGACTTAACAGAGGGTTTAATAGTTAACTGGGTAGGTCTGAAAACACCATCTGTAGCTGCGGATTGCTCAGCTACTTCGGTTTCCTCTGTAGGTTTAGGATCGGTAAACTGAAGGCCTAGTGCATCCGAAGGCCCAGCCAGCTCCACGTGGGAGTCTGAGGCGGTCTGTGGTTCTGTGGAAGCGGTCGTCAAGGGCTGCGTAGGCGCCTCACTGAAAACCAGAGAACCGGCGACTGGCCTAGAAGAGGCCTCGTCGTCTGTTTTGGGCCTCGGATGCCTGTCCTTGTCCTTTTCATGCATTGTGGTCATCGGAATTTCCGACGGCATGGTGTAATTGAATTTTCTACCAAAATAATGTCAGGCAAAATCAAACCGACGTTTAATGGTGCGCTTGTTAAACCTAGCACAAAACCGACAACCAGTGACGTCGTGGTCAGAGCCTAGGCATGGAATACAATAGGAGTGGAAATCCTTATGAGGTATTTGCTTCCCACAAGAAATACAGTTATTAACTTTTACTGACATCGGTCTGAGGCAAGAAAAAGTTTCCCCAACGGGGTACTTAGCTTTTTTAGAAGACTTCGGTTCTGGATTCGGAATGAAAATCTCAGGAGTTGGCCGACCGACACTTGCGAACTGCTACTGCTTTGGGCACCGCACGGCAAGAAAGACTGAAGAAAATGGAGTCGACTGCATCTTATATACCCCTGTCGCACTGACGTCAGGGAGGAGGCGACAGCAGCCGACGCCGGACCAAGACTTTGGAACTCTGGCCAACTACAGGATCTCCTGATGGCAAGATAACCCAAGTGTAATGACTGCAGCAGTGTAACACGATGAACATCAAGCAAGTTCTAAGCAGAAAACTGAACAGCAGACTTTCTGGCACCGGTAATAGTTTATCTCAGCCGAGTGCCGCTGCATGGTGCGCAAACACGGGCTTATAAACCAGAAAGTTGAGAGATGGAAAAAATGCCCAAACGGCCAATAAACTACAATTTCTGGACCAGAAACCACTCCTCTTGTGGTAGATAGACTACCTAGTGTTCACCACTCCCACTGATGTTCACCACTCCCACTGATGAGTTAGAAGGCTTCCCTCCAACACAGAAAGGTCTGGGAGGCTTAGAAACTTACAAAACAGTCCTGGATACAGCAAATCTGTATCTGGACTAGACTAGTTACAGGATAGTCGGGAAAAGCTTAGAACACGTTTGTTTTTCTTTGTTTTTATTTTTTATGTATAGCAATGGCCATTGTTTTAATCCGAGTGTGAAGGGTGGACATTACAATTGTCCACAAGTTTAAATGCTAATGAATTTAGAAGTGAAAATAGGATCTTGCTGTAACTGGCAACCAGTTAGCCTTTGCTTAACTAACAAAGTGATGCTCCCAGTAGTTACCAAAGAACATACATTTTAGTTGTATTTTTCTGTCTGCATTACTGATGCATTAGATACTGAATTTAAAGCAATTATATTATATTTTTAACTGAAGTACTATGACCTGACGTTAGTCAAGGGGGGAGGTCTAGTAACATAACTCTTGCCCTTAATTACAACCTTTCTACCATTCCCTTTAAGGTATCTGCACAATTCAAAAGGATTTTTTATTACACCTCTGAAAAGACTAAACTGATCATAGGTTACCCAGAGTACAAATCTACTTTGTCACTGTGTTCTTTGACTTCCTGTCAAGTTTTCTTTTATCCATATACTTGTCCTTTCCGTAACTTTGCCATTAAGGTTTTCTGCATTACTTGCATTACAGCATCCATCCCAATTGTTACTGTAGTCATTCTTCAGACTTCATCTAATACTGTTTATAACCTTTAAAGCTGCATTTATCAAGGTGAGGAAAAAAGAAAAAGTAATGTATGTGAGTGAGTGCGTGAGTGAGAAACAGAGACCCAGACTTTGGGACAACCTGTAAATATAGAGCAAGATTCTTTCCAGCAACACATACTGTCTCATAAAACTATAATGCCTGGCTTTATTGACTGACTGCAATCCTCAGTGATTTACCAGAAAATCAAACATGTTTTGAGGAACACTGCAAGCTTACCAGACAGACTCAGGAAGAGTTTAGAGGCACGGGGGGGGTGGGGGGGTGGGTGCACTGAATGAAAGTTCCATTCATTTGTTCATAATGAGATATTTGGGGTGTATTCAGTCAAGAAAGTGGCACATTTCTTGGTGTGTGCATGTGTGTGTGTGTGTGTTTGTGTGTTTATTAAACACTTGCATAACTTGTATTCTGGATGTAAAATACTTCCTCCAAAAATTACATATGCGACAGCAACTTTGAAACATTAGACAGAAGTATTTTACATCAAAAATATTAAAAAAGTATATACTTGGAAAAATAATCTGAAACAATTTAACATATATCCCATTATCTAAGCTCAATAATACCCTCCAAGCTGGGTATTAGGGGAATAACAGACCTTCTGCAGAGTCAGGCCTCACAACACCCTGGGAGGTCCATAATTTCATCAATAATGTCCACCTGGCAGGTATTACTGCATGCCTAGCAGGTATATGAGCATATCACCACAAATGGCATGCTGAATACCAAATTAATCTAGTTGGAGCGCGCACGCACACACACAAAACTGACTGGGAATGCAAAAAGGTTTCAACCTACCAGTACTTTTAGAAACCTTTAAGGACCAGTTAAAATGAGCAATGATTTGGGGTTGGGTCTCTATTGGATAACGGCAAGAAAAATGTCTTCAGTCTCAGAACACAAATCATCTTATTAGAATTTAGTGCACAGTAAGCAATTTAGTTTAATTGTATCGTGGAAATTGTGCTATGCTCACATACATTTTAGTATGCAAAAGCTTCCAGTTCATTCTCTAAGCTTAAGTTTGTTTACAAATAAAATTGACAGTTTCCGGCATCTACCCAGTTGAATGATTAAGGGCTTGGCATAGCGTTAAGATGTTTACCTCACAGGCACAAGGTATAGGGTTGGATTCTCACCTTTGAAGAAAAATTGTCTAGGCTTAAAACGGCCTGCAAGGATAGCTATGAACCTAAGCAAGTAAATACATCCAAGCATCTAATGTTCAATAAATAACTGCTAGTATCTAATCTTCCAGATGCCAATGGTGAGCAAGAGGCCTTCTGAGCCACTGACACCAAAATCAATGTAGGGATTATAAAGGATGTAAGCAAAATAGAGTATGCTTGGGGTATAGCTTTCATTTTAGAGCAGAGCACTGAGTACAAAAAAAAAAATCCTAAAATAATCTGAGTAAATTCATATTACAAGTCACATTACTGAAGGAGAATAACTTAGCGGGGTACTCCAGAGCGAAGACCCTGTGAAATATTGGGGGAATTGTGTAATAGCCATTAAATGGAAAGAGTTACTTGACTCAAAGGACATTTTTGTTAAATGATAAAATAAATGTAATTACAGCTGTACATTCAAAAAGTGCAGCGTTTTAACAACTGAGAATGCCAATGGGATTACACTGAATAACGAAGTGAGAATGCATGGTGCAGAACAAAAGCTCCTTTGTCAAAGAAAGCACCTAATGTATAGACCTCAATGCCACATTATGATAGTTTGAGTCTAAGACCCTCTGACCTTGTGACATTGTCTTTGTCTCCTGTGCAGCTGTTATGAACATCTCATTTTACACTCATCCTTCTATCATCTTTTCCAAAGAGTCAAAGGCTTTCCTTTCTGCAGACAGGACTTGTATCTGGAATATTAATGAATTATCCTTTCCTTACTTTGTTTATCCTTATTCTCATTTCTCTACTCGTCGATTATCTCCTAAAATCACCAGAGCTTCTCAGCAGCTCCCGACTGTTCTGACCTTGACTCCCCCTTCCTTTCCAGCTTTCTTGCTTTACTGTCCTCTCTTACTTCTTTCCATTGAATCATTCGACAGTTTAACGTTATTTCTGCCTACACTTGCAATAAGATAGTCGTATGAAATCATTTTGCAATCCTACATCAAAACC
Organism: Protopterus annectens; assembly: GCF_019279795.1. Taxonomy (NCBI): domain Eukaryota; kingdom Metazoa; phylum Chordata; order Ceratodontiformes; family Protopteridae; genus Protopterus; species Protopterus annectens. The sequence goes on along the minus strand of NC_056740.1, from coordinate 340,930,759 downwards.
TGGTGATCTAGGTCATGCCTGTTTGTGAACACGTGTAGCATTTACCTTTACTTCTGTGTACTTAACACTTAAAGCACATTGTATTGTTAAAAAAAACAGAATATTTGGCAAAAATATTTGGAGATAATCATATGGCTGTGCACAAATCGTGCAGGAAAGCTGTTGATATGGACATAGCTCTGATCGAATGAGCCTCACACATTGTTTGCAGTGGTTTGCCACATTTAGTATAGCATTACTCAATACAGTCGGCTAGTCATTTAGAGGGGGTCTGTGTCACATAATTGAATGGCCACATTGGCGAATGTATCATCTCATCGACAATGTAGGTTGAACTGTTCTGAGATCACACTACAGTAGCGATCAGGAAATTTTTTCCCCACTGTAGTGCAATCTCAGAGTTGCTATATACAAATAGCAGGTTGTGGCAGCTGATGGCCTGCATTATCGATGAGATGACGTTCTACAATGTGGGTGTTTGATTATTTGACATACAGTCTATTTAGAGAGGGTGACCCTAGACATTTTTTTCCCAGTACTGCTGTAGAAAACACAAATAGGTATTCATCTTTGCAGAAGGATTTTGCGTTATTCATTTTAAATTTCCTGCGGGCATCCATACAATGCAGATTCAGGTTTGCCACTATAGCCAATTTTGGCATAAACGTGCAGTTTGAAGGCTATAAACTTACCTTAAAAAAAGTTAGAGGGGGGGGACTAAAATTAAAACAAAAATACCTACTCTGACAAAGAGAGTGACTAAAAAGTAGGTTTACCAAGACAGAACATGTAGGTCTGCCAAGAACACTGTCTCAAAAGGTAGCAGCGTCATTTTTTTCAATGACTATGAAGTACAAGACCCACGACAGGTGAAGGCTCTGAACTGCGGGGGAGGGGGCAAAAGAAAAGGTTCCAGTAGATTCTGTAGTTTTGGTGTCTTTGAAGGAAGCCAGAGAAATGGAATGAAACCTTAGCGAAGACTAGAAACTGATGCTAGGTGTGTTTTTATATAACATAGTAGAGTTCCACATAGAACAGTACTGAGAGGTAGTACGTAAACAGTAGTATGTTTTTAGATTTGGCACATAGAAGTACTGAGAGGTAGTACGTAAACAGTAGTATGCTTTTAGATTTGGCACATAGAAAATTATTTATCATGCTATAATATGTTTCATGACCAAATACATTCAGGCTGTATATAAAAGTCCACAAGAATCAGTGCTCTGACCAGTTTAACAAAGTTAGTCTCACTGGCCATTTCTGGGAAATCCAGTTTGTTAATCTAAGAGTGTAACTGAAGAATTTAAGAGTGTAACTGAAGACGCTAAGTAGTTGGCTTCAGAAAGAGTATGAATGGGTCAGGTTTGCTGGATGGGAGAGAGATCAGATCTTGAATGGTCCAAAAAATGGTGCCGATTGTGTAACAGATAAGGAAAAAGAGGAGGAGATGAGGTTTTCCTAGGCTAACGTTGCACTGTTATAAAGATACTGGCCTCATGCATTTGGTGTTCTGGATGAATTTTAGCATGAGAAGAAATGGAGAAAAAATTTTTAGCTGTTCTGGTCTGAGGAGCCAGTCACGAGGAAGGAGAATGTGCTGCTCAACTGTCTGTTCAAAACTGGCTTTGCCTAGAATGTGTGCTGTTACCAGGAAGTGAACAGTCTTTTCTAGCATTGCCACAGTCACATGGTTACATGGCATAACAAGTAGGAATGAACATCGGCCTGATTGCCTAGATGCCAGACTATGGCCACACAGTTTGAATGACTGGCAGTCCCTGACTGATAAAAACTTTTGGATCATTAATGAAAGGTGCACTGTTCATTTCCAACAAAATTATGTCTGTGTTCATTTCCTGTGGAGGACAGGTATCCTGTACTTTCTGCCTGCTGATGTGCCCACCTCTCACCCTAGAGCAGATGCTTTGGTTAATTACTATGGTTACTGGTATGGATTTAAAAAGTCAGCCCACGCTACCATCTTTGGAGGGCTTGGCATACCTAAGCTTTTATTTTATTTTATTTTTATTTATTTATTTAACATTAGTTAGCCAGGAAAGTCCAACTTGGAACAAAGCCAATTTTCTGCAGAGGCCCAGGGAGAAATGCTCCAGATACATTTCTTTATAACGTGGGTAACCCCCACAAATGCAGGGAAGACATGTAGACTCCGCACAGAAGGCATCCCAGCAGAGAATCGAACCGGAGAACCTCTTGCTGTGAGGTGACAATGTTACCGTTGCACCACTGCGCCATCTACTGTAACACTTCATGTGCAGTTGTAATGGGGGACCACAGAATGAATTGACACACATTCTAAGGCTCAGAGACTGGACTCTCTTACTACAGACCACAATGAAAAGAGGTCTTGAATTCCAGCTTGGGGTGTTAGTCTGTTAGTCTTACAGAGAGAGAGTGCTCAGTGAAAAAAAAGTGTCCAGGGTGCACCCAATGAATAAATGACCTGGGTAAGCTGAAAGGTGGATTCTGTCAAAGTTCACCAAACTTTCAAAGGAGCCGAACAGTCTAACCACAGACTGCTTGCTGTTGTCCATTCCACCATAGAAACAGCAACTAGAAGCAAGTCATACAAGTAGAGAAAGATTTTCATACCGTACAGACTCTGGTAAAATGCCACTACCATCATGCAGCTTTTGAAAATGGGGGGGGGGGGGGGGGGGTGCTGTGCGGAAACCAAACAGAAGACTTCTGAAGTGGTAGCAACTGACTCCTTCATAAAAGTTCAAATATCTGTTGGATTTCCCTGACCGTCTTTACTTATAGGTAGGAATCCTAAATGTTCAAAGAGCACATCCAGTATTCTTGTGATAGTTCAAACACTGTTGCCTTGTCTATGTCTGAGAAAAGGTTTCTTTGGAGATAAAGATTTATCTTACCGATGTCCTCATTTTTCCTTGGTACTAAAAAGAAAAAGAATATGGACTACTGAGTAACTTTTCTCCTTCAGGTTTGGTGAGACATCCTGAAAGTTCCTTTTTTTCTAAAAAGGTTAGCACTTTCTTTGCTACCTCTCTAACTTTGAAGTGGAGTGTAGAATACCCCCCCCCCACACACACACACACACTCACACTGCTAATTGGAAAAAAACAAAGGCTCATCCACTAACCTGGAGCAACAGCACCCAAGCCAGAACACAACATGTAGGCCACACACACACACACACACACACACACACACACACACACACACACACACACACACACACACACACACACACACACACACACAGAAAAATATCTGTCGACAGGGTACACCAGCACAAAAAGGATAGTAAAAAGCCACGGCACTGCACAGGTAACTTCAAAGAAGTTGGCTGCTTAGCTGCTTCTGTGACCATTTCTGGACTCTACCCAGAACCAAAATGGGGTTCAGTTTAATTTTAATTTAATTTGATCATGCTGAAACATTTTCATCCACAAAGCCACAATATGGGTTACAACCAGCATGCCTTTTTAGAAATAGCAGAAAACTACAGTACCCAGAAACACACACAGACATACACATGGGGAAAAATGTAAAATTCCACTCAACGGTAGACTGGAGGGCCAGAACCAAAACCCAGATCATGGAGGTGAAAGGCAGAGTTATTAACCACAATGCCACCCTAGCTCTGAAGGCCATATCCTTTATAGCACCAGTGTAAATGCAGGGGCATGCAAAACTATCAGCGATGAAGTCACAAAGGAATACAGGGTTTCAGTGATGCAAAACTATCAGTGATGAAGTCACAAAGGAGTACAGGGTTTCAGTGTGCTGTGCTGAAAAGGGATAACAGATATCATGCAACAGAGACTTGTTTGTATATATTTACCACACTGAGATTAAACATAAGACAAAGTACTGCAGTACAGAATTTCTGAAATGTCTGAACAAACATGAATATTTTTGACAAGAAAGTGATCTAAACTGCAGCACAGCTAGCCTCGGAAGCACTACATTAATTACAGGAAAGGGCTCATGATGTGGGCTGCACAGCTATTGTCCATCAATACATGCACTTCAAGATCAAGAACTTTCTGGTGTCATTAAGTACCTCCTTGGGAGAAAGGGTTCAACTTTGAAAGTGAGGATGGCAAAATGGTGCCTTTTCCAAACACCAGTAAACAAAATATATGTGCGTGTTTGAGACTTAAGTACAACACGGGAGCTATAAAATGAAGTTTTACATCGTGTTCCTCTATCCAAAGCAAAGCCCAACATCCTGTAATTACAAAGGGTTAGGACATGCATTTTACAAAAAGGTGTTGAAATATCAAAGTTACTGCCCATCTGCTTCCTATCCCCAAGGCAATGTCTCCAGCTGGAACATAAGGACATGAAAGGTGCAACATCCTGCAACGAAAAGCTAGATCTCCCCAATCTATTTCTCAGCATCAGTTCACTTGCAGAGAGTTTATGGAGCCATTAAAAAAAAACAGCTTGCTTTATATATTTTCTGTCTTCACCCATCCTCCTGGCCTCCGCAAGTTTTTAAAAACAATTACAACACCTTGGGCATCAACATATTGGACAGAGACTCTACAGAAATGCACTGCATTTATGGAATGCGTTTATAATCCATTAAGTCTGGAGATTGTTGGTTTCACTCAAAAGAAGTTCCTCTAACTGCAGTCACTATAGCGAATATAATCTGCTTTGCAAATAGTGTACTTTTACTGAACCGAGCAATAAATTGTCAGACATACGAGTATGATACAATAATAAATCATCTTATAGCCAAACAAGTCATTTAACACTACTCTGGTGTTATGGGTTTATCCAGCATACAATTTTTTTGTAAGGGCTACATGTGAGTTTCAATCCTCAAAATGGTCTTGCAACTGTAAATAACTCGGATCTGGTAACTTATAGTAGAACAGTTTTAGATGGGGGGTGGGTATTCTGTTTGCTCTTCAGGTATATGCTTATTAAGTGTGGATGAATACCAATTACAAATGCTATATTTTTAACTGAAGCTAAATATGCAATCAGATTTAAGCACAGATGCTGCCTGTATTTAGACAAAAAAGCCACTACACAAATCAGCTAGTAGATAGCACTACACTACTACTACGGTTTGGCAAAGCCCAAATATGCTCCAAAGCTTATGATTATCTACAGAGAGGTGCACTATTTAATATGTGCTCCTTTTTGCTGCAATATTTCCTTTCTATTTTTACATAGAGCACTATGGACTAAACATCATGCTTGTTACACCAAGCTGATTATATACTCTAGAAAGTTATTACTAATATATTGCTACTACATTACTACTATACACAGCCAGCAGTCTCTCCAGATTATTGCTACTACATTACTACTATACACAGCCAGCAGTCTCTCCAGAATATTGCTACTACATTACTACTATACACAGCCAGCAGTCTCTCCAGAATATTGCTACTACATTACTACTATACACAGCCAGCAGTCTCTCCAGATTATTGCTACTACATTACTACTATACACAGCCAGCAGTCTCTCCAGAATATTGCTACTACATTACTACTATACACAGCCAGCAGTCTCTCCAGAAAAGTGCCATTTCCTAAGTTAATAAATGAAAATTAAATTTGAAAAATGTACTAGCCCTGCCTTGCTACAAGAAACACAAAAGAACATGGGCAGAGAAGGACAGCTTGACAACCTAAACTTGGCTGTTCCCTCATGACATCCGAGTGACACCTCCAAGTGCATCTGCAGTTAACTCCTACTGATGCCTCTACGCATCAAATATTGCTTGTTCATATTTGCATCAATAATTCCAAAAACATGCCATATACAAGATTTTAAAATATTTCATCTTCAGGCTTGCACAATGGCAAACAACTGCATTAATATTTGACCTCTGTCTAGCGCAGGTAAATCGATAACTGTTTTATGATATTAATTTATATAGATATAATTTTCACATTTTTAAATATATCAACAACCAAGCAATACAGACAACACTCCTTAGCTCATATGAAAACTCTCAGATGAATAAAATGCTGCTGACAGTATGTGTGTAACTTGAGTGGCTGCTGAGATTTTGTTTACAAACTATTACAAATGTAATGGTTCCTGTGTTTACTATTCGGTTTAAGACCTAGAACCTAAAGAAAACTACCACTATAAAAATAGTTTGTGCTGATGAGTATTCCATTTATACTTCTTTCATAACCAGTATGATTCCAGAGATATGAACACTTCTTTGAAATGGGAAGCCATAATTTGATCCTGTTAAATGGCTTAGGCTTTGCCCATTGGAAGTTACAGTGCAAACTTCCTGAGTTCCATTGGAGTGAATGAGTTAACAGCCATAGGCCAACTGGGCCATAAATAAGCTATACAACAGAAGGAGAAAGCTACTACATGAGAGCAAAATCCCAAAAAGGGAAGGCGTCTCTGATCAGTACTAGCAAGAAACTACGATCCCTCATAAAATCATCTAAGGCCAGCTTCAAAAGAAAAATTGCACAAGACACTATCACAAGGCCTTCTTTAGTTATGTCAGAAACCTGGGAGGCAACTCCCAGATATGCTCTGAGTAAGTGTAAAATGACAAAAAATACACTGAACCCGCAGACATTGCCAACATCCTGGCAGAAAGGTTCAGTGCAACCCCCCCCCCCCCCCCAAAAGAGCAAATGCCTATCCCAACAGAGTGTAGCCTTCCTGAGATCACAGATGCACAGGTGAGAGCTGCCCTCTCCAAAGCAAAAAACACAGCATCAATGGGACCAGACGGTGTCCCAGGCTGCATCTTACACGAGCTCCAAGAAGAACTAAGCCCTCATATAAAGTCACTGTTCAATCTCAGCCTTACTACAGGATATGTACCCAAGGAATGGCGTACAGCAACAGTGGTCCCACTCCACAAAGGTGGTGCCACAACAGACCCCGGAAACTATCGCCCTATAAGCCTGACTAGCCTGGTCTGCAAAGCTATGGAGCGTATCATCATAGAAATCATAAACAAAGACATTGGGAACCTCCAGACACTGGATCCTACCCAATTCGGGTTTGTTAAGGGCAGATCTTGCCTCTTGAACCTGGTCGACTTCTTTGAAACAGTTAAAGCCATAGATGAAGGGAAGGTAGTCCACACAGCCTACCTGGACCTCGCAAAAGCCTTCGACACAATACCCCACTCGGGCATCATAAATAAGCTCACCAGCTTAAATATCAACCCCTATGTCACAAGATGGGTTGCAAACTGGCTCAGGGATAGAACCTACATGGTCAGGATAGCAGGTGCCATGTCAGACTCTAAACCAGTTACAAGTGGCATCCCACAAGGCTCAGTCCTGGGACCTCTCTTGTTCGGTATATATTTCTCAGAGGTACAGGCTAACACGGGTGGACTACGGCTGACCAAGTTCGCAGATGACTGCAAACTGGGTGCCGTAATCGACTCTCCAGCTGACACAAGCATCCTCCAAAAGGGTCTCACAGAGACGGATAACTGGTGCCAGAGCCATGTCCTAAAGCTAAATGCCAAAAAGTGCATAGTCATCCCCTTTGGGAAAAACAAAGTGCCCACAAATTACCACATATGCGTAATCATTAAGTACGGAAGAAGTAATTGGGGACTTGGGGACCCAAGTATATAGCAATCTCTCCTTTGACAATCACATTGCCAAAGTGGTTAGAAAGGCCTTCTATATAGCCCACCTTATCATGAAAGGATTCACATCTAGATCAAGAGAGGTCATTGTGCCCCTCTATTCATCACTTATCAGGCCCATAATTGAATACAATGCCCCATTTGGGATGTACCTTACCAGACACCTGCAGCAACTGGAAAGACCCCAAAAGTACCTCACCAAGAGGATCAAGGGGCTCAAACAGATGCCCTATGCAGCTCGGCTAAAGAAACTCCATCTCTACTCAGTTGCGTACCGCCTACTCAGAGGCGATCTGTGTCTGACGTATAAAGCCATGTCCAACCCAGAATTAATGGACATGCTTCACCTCAGTAAATCCAAATCCCTTAGAGCTACAAGCTCCAGGAACTTGAACCTCAGCACAGAAATAAATAGGACATGCTGGAGGGACAGATTCATATCCCAGAGGCTCCCCTCACTCGAACAAAATCCCAATCCATGTTAGGCAGAGCCCCTCACTGACCCTTCTTCAAAAGAAATCTTGACGAGTGGATGGGAGATCGTACGTTTACCCCTGGGATCTCTTCTGTGTCCCTGCTTGACAGAGGTACAGTAAACTAACCTTAAAAGGGCTACCTTCTGTGACCTACTATACAGAGGCACAGTCAACTAATCTAAAAGGGTGACGAAAGCCAAACACGCTCTGGCTAGGCTTATAAATGCCCTAGGGCAGAGAGCCTAGTATCAACCTATGAACCTATATATCACTAGCATGGACACAACAGTGGATGGATGGGAAGGATTTTGAACTCCAGTGCCATAATCTAGAACAAATCAGGAAAAAAATGATCTGGTCAGGAATCCAACCACACGATTGTACTTATGTACTTCCTAAAATGCTGGAAGCCATTTGAAGGGGTTTGCCTGCTTTAACTGTCTACAAGGAGACTCCTGAATCAGTACACTCAGCCAGTAAAACTTTCCAAGGCTGCTAGCCCCCTCCCCTTATCCCACAACGCACCACACCCTACAGCCTAAATCCAAAAACTCCAAACAATATAATAACGCTATCAGACTTGAAGGAACTTTAGAAAAGATGGAGTAGGCTGGACCAAAGGTTGGTTATAGGAGAACAGATCTCTTTTGTCAGATCTAATGTCAAGTACTCGTAACTTTCATATCAGACAGCTAGGAACTCTCTGACATAACCGTCCTAAAAGTGTCCCCATTTAATCCAAATAGATAGCTACTCAAAGGAAACATGCACTTAATGACCACTGCTCAAAGGTAGGACAAAAAACAGAATTAATGCTGGGGTACAGATATCTATTGTGGTACTATAGATAAGCCTTGCATGTGGAGAGAATCCTAGTGGAATGTACTGTCAGCATGGTTGGAGGCAGTTTTCTAAGACTTGCTGAATTAATAAAATTCAGTTAGAAAGCTAGTAAGAGTAATGATGCACCGCTACATTCCTTCCCTCTTTCCCTTAGCAAATGGCACAAACAGATACTCATCTGTACAAATGTTTCACTTTATCCGCATACTATCCCCATGGATAGTGCGCACCACAGAGAACAAAATAAATTCTCAAGGATTTGAATAGTAATAAGATTTTCCAGGAGTGAAACAATGAAGAAGCTACGTTGAAACAAGACTTCTGTTAGCTTCTCTAGGATAACGTTCCCAGAGAGGAACATGTTTTGTAACAGAATTTGGAGAAGAAAATGCCACCAAGAAATGCTTTGAAACCTTTAGAAAAGCCAGAGACGTGCAGTCCTACCACTGTGAGCAGACCTTAATGGTGGAATGGCTTAGGCCACTACTGAATAGCTCATCTGGGTACAGAAAGACCTGTGAAACTGCAATGAGAAAAAAGCCTAATGACACTAATGCCCAGGAAAAAAAAAACGCTTCCAATTGACTATGTGCACATTTTGAATGGAAGGTTTCTGACAGGAAGTAAAAAATGGAAACCACTACATGAAAGCTACAATTCTGAGCTAGTGGCAGAAGTGGAACAACTAAACCATCAGCAGCAGGGCATGCAAGTTCTGAGGTACAGTCTGTTCATGAACAAAAAAAATTCTTCCAGACTGGAATTCCTGATCAGTTGAAAGCAAGACTGCAATACAGGAAACTATTTCTGCTGTGACCAGAAAGGGACAATTACAATCATCCTTGCCCAGACTCATTTCATATGTACTACAAATTTCATCAAAGGTTATAAAACGTAAATAACATATGTAATCAATCCTTTTTCTTTTGATACCATGGCATCATTGCTGTGTTTGATTGGTGATGGAACAAGGGAATTGATACTAGAGGAAATCTGTGTTGGTTGAGGAGGTACAAAAAAAGTCTCATTCTAGTAAACCCCATTTCTTTAACATGCTGTTGACCACTGTGGAACATGTGAGTCATTGTCATCTGATGCCTCAATCTGTCTGCCAGTCATCAGAATTCTCCAAGAATGTGCAGTGCTGCAGTGCCATGGGAAACATGGAGTGAACAGGGCACCTGTCCTAAATGCCAACATGTAGTGAGTGCAAATGTCTGACAGCTTACAATCTGTCACTAAGGGATCAGAATCACTTTGGCAGAAAGTTTGCAAAATGTCTGCCAAACTTCTGTTTTTGTTTGACAAACAGCCAATATGTTATCAAAGACGTTTTTATTTTTAAATGATACGTGGTGAGGGAGAACACTGATGACTAGATGTATTGCCCAGGGCTCCAAATTCCTTTGCTGTCAGATCTCTGAAAGCTTACTGTCCACTGATCAGGATCTCACTACAGAGGACAGGAATGTCTCCTAGCCCGCCTCCCCAGTGTGTTGCTGTACCACACAAACTCCATAATGTCTGTCTGAATGAAATTCACACACAACCCCCCCCCCCCCAAAAAAAACACACGCACGCACACGCAGAGTCTTTGAAAGCCCATAGGGACAGCAGTAGTGCTTTCATCAAGAATAGACTCATTTGGAGTTAAAATAATTTGGATAGTTTATTCCATTTGTTGGGTGGGATGGTCTGAATAGGAATTACTCATTTTCAGTGGGAGTTTGGGGAGAAAAGCTCAAATCCATAAAGTATCCATAAAAGTATGACAAATGACACATGAAACATTTTAATGTGTTAATAATATGTATGACAAGTTAAAGAGTTTGCATTTGATACGCAGGGTAGCCAAGGCTCGGTTACCATCATCTCCTTTTGGCTTATCCCGGTTAGGGGTCACCACAGCAGAACAACGGTCCACAGAACGATTGGCAATGGAGTTTTACAGTCTCAAGTTGCCAGCCCGGCACCCAACCTTCCACAGAAGTCACACACATGCACACACTCACACCTAGGGCCAATGTAGAGTGCCCAGTCCACCTACAGCATGTCTTTGGGATGTGGGAGGAAATTGGAGCACCCAAAGGAAACCCACACAGGAAGGGCATGCAGACGCTGCAGAGAAGGCACCCCAGTGGAGAATCAAACTGGATAACATTAGGATATGCATTGCACCACAGTCAATTTACAACATACAGTGATAAGACTGCTGTTGCACAGCAACATTCTTTATATTGCCCCTCCCACATGCCAAGACACACTGGTCTACCATAACAAGAAGCTGAGAGAAAAGGACAACCTGTTAAGACAGACTGGATAAATCCACTACAGCAGGCAATTTGTAAACAGATAATTTTATGTAATCTCCACAGCTGAAGTTAGGCTAAAACAAGTGATCTGCATTTAACTGAAGGACATCAAAAAGACCCTTGCATTCGCAAGCCAGAGACTTCACTGTACATTATCTTACACCTCCTTTTAAGGAAGCTGATAGAATATGCAAACAACCCCTCAAAGACAGAAATGTTTCAGCTACATGGCTTCTGAATGTTCCTTTACTTTACTTTTGACAAGTCTTTATTAAGGCATTCAGGCTCAGGGTCTTTTTGATGTTGAGATGAAAATACAGTCCTGCAGGTGTAAGTGTCTGTCCTTCATGCACTAGCATCAAATACTAGTCCAAACAGTAGAGGGCATTTAAAAGCAGCACCTAAAATCTCACTTTGTACCAAATGCCTTTTGCTGAGGAAAATAGCTAGAAGTACTACCATATGTAAATAGTGGTGGATACGGTGGCACGTGTAGCCTTGTAGCCTCTTCTGTGGTACTGTATGCCACCTGAATTATGACATTTTTAATGTGTTCTTTAAGGAGATGATTAGGCAGTCCCTGTGCACCCCATCCTGCAATTTGTCTAGCATGTGTCAATGGAAGTATAGGACAAAGGTTAAGCTTATTTAGTACCTTCATGGCTACAGTGAGATTCAGATATGCACTTCTCAAAGGTATCCATCCCATCAGGGGGTTAGTAGTGCAGAAACAGCCTGGTAACAATGTGGCAGAACTGCAGAAGACAAGACAGTACAGTCATTTGGGCAGTAGGACCCATATGCACTGATCAAGAGGATTCAGAATCACTGTATACTTGCACAGTTATGCCGGTATTGGAGAATAGATGGATTAAAAGAATATGCAAAAACTGAGAGGAGGCTTACTTTAGTGGGACTTGTGCAGTACCCCAGTATATGCTTAAAGAGTTGGTGCAGTAATGCTGGTAAAACATGCTGGATGCACACACAGTCTAATGTCAGGGGTAAAACTGACTAAACAGCCTGTAAATAGACAATGTTGGCATCAGTGGGACCAGTTTGGTGGCGCTAATATCAGTGGGATGGGTAGAAAAGACTTTGTAAAGGCAGGGCAACATATCAAAAAAACCTGGTCATGGTCCATTATAGACACGAATTAAAATACGCAAACTATATGGGGACAGTAAAAAAGTGTTTCAGCCTCCATCATTCATGGCTCCTCATGACGAATTCAATAACTGTCAAGGTTAGTAATTTAACCATGACCCATCTGTTGTCCAAGGACTGCTTCCTTAAAATTGTGCACATTATACACAAAGAATTTGCAGCTGCTTTCTCAATGTCAAATCTAGGCCTAGCAAGGTAACTCTTTCCTTATTTCTTACCAAAGATAACAGCCTGGATGGTAAATGTCATGAAGACAAAAGGATTAAATCCTTTTCTCCCAAGCTCGCATTGTTTCAGGTTGTGGACCCTACCGTAACTGCTTTTCTGTACTTGATCCAGAAAGTGGATGAGAAAGGGCACCACAGAAACTAAATCACAGAAAGTGTTCAGTGACTCTCAAAACTAAGGCCTTAGTTATTAAACAAGCCTTCCTGCAGTGACTGTTAATGGTGTTATTAGTATATAAATAGAACAACGGATAGTTATATTCCACCTTTAAACAGTAAGATTACTAGATGTACGTTTTAGTAGAGTGAATGCATCCCGACACAGGTATGCTTCATATCAGTGGACTATATGCCTGGAAGAAAAGGCTAAGGTATTTAGTTAAAACACAAAAGGGAGGCAGAGAAGAAACCCTTAAGATCAGAAGTATAAAAATTGTAACAGCAGAAAATTGTCATATTACTGCATTTTTGAAATGTCCTCTTGGAAGTGGAAAAAAAACTGCAGCCATCAACTGTCTGATGTTGAGCTTTCAATGTGGGAAGGAAATGGAGAGGATCAGCAATCAGCAGTGCACACTGGGACAGGCAGAAGGCGAGCAGTCTGGAAATTTTGTCTTTTACCTGTCAAGCACACTGATACTTTTCCCCCCAGAAGAGAGCTACAGAACTAATGATTTATGAAGTGCGTACATTTGAATTCTATTTATTACATATATATTGCACGCAAGTATAACATGTGAAACCATTCCAAGGATCATGACCTTATACTGACAGCTCTGCATGCCTCAGAATCCTGCAGACATTATCTGGACTCCTGGTACAGTCACCCATGGCAAAGTATTCCAAAAGGAGGAACCAGGAAAAGATCCAAAACCTGACCCAATGGCCCACTTAAAGAATAAGTAAACCATGTAATAGAACAGGAATTACTGGAACCCACCCCTGGAACCAAACCTGATGATGAGGTAACCATGCAGCCTGAACAGACTCCCCTCAAAAAAGCGGCACAGATCCACCATATGGGATCACAACCTGCGACACAAAAGGGTGAAATTCAGGGATGTGGTCAGTTGAGTGGCAAGCAAGAGTATAACAGATTAGGATAAACCAGATTCTGCCAAGGGAAACTGCCTCTTGCGGTGTGGAAAATGACATCACTAGAAATGTGACCACAGCTTGGGTATGTATGGTTGTGGAGAGCTGAAAACTATGTCTGGTCCCAGTCTTTTTATACACAGAGCATTAGTTCTGTAAGGTGGTGAAGTTTGTACCAGTAGATAATACAGTTCTCAACGGTATAACATGACTAACCAGGTGGTTGTAAGTCATAATCTCGTATGATTAAAGTTGCTGGTCAGCATCACTACCCTTATTTCCCTTTACAGTGGTGAAGATTGGGTCAAAGACAACTGTCTTTGGTGAGATCTTCCCTGCACAAGTATGGATTCTACCACTTCCTCCTCAACCATCTACAGTACTGCAGCAGCACTAGGGTTCCCCACTATTAACCCCTTAATGTGGTGCTGTCTCATTATTACATAGTCAAATTCCTGGCTGCAGGCAAGCTGGGGAGCAACTAACTTTCTCACATTCAATGTGCTTATCTGCAGCACTGAATACCACAAATTCAGTGCAATTAAGTAACTGCAGAGGCAGAGTCAATACATGCAGGATTACGATTCTGAACTGCTAATAAGCTGCTTCCATTACTTAACAGTTGGGCTTCATTCCTTCCACTTTGATTTGATTACTGCATGACTTTTTGCAAGTTGCCCCTGAAAAGGAACATTTTGCCCAGTGGGCTTACTTAGTTAAATTTATTTAACATTTGTTGACCGGGAAGGTCCGAGTAGGACAGAGACTATTTTCACCGGAGGGTTTGGGAGCAATGCCCCAGGTGCATGTCTTTGGAATGTGGGAGGAAACCAGGGTACCCGGAGGAAACCCATGCGAATGCTGGGAGGCCATGCAGACTCCACAGAGAAAGCACCCCAGGCGGGAAACGAACCAGAGAATCCCTTGCTGTCAGGTGACAAAATTAACTGCTGCACCACCTGACCTATTGGCTTAAATAGGACAAAAAAAAATCAAATAGTTCTGCACGTATGATTAACACAGCAAAATCAGTAGTCATCAGTAATGAGTTAAGGCTTCTCTTTGCCCATTTCCGAGGGCACCATCATCTGTCCTCTATGTGCATGATTTTTATATTCGGTAACCAGCACCAGAAGTCCACATACTTCACCAGCAGCTTTAAGGAAGACCTCTCGGTCCCATAGTTTACTTTAAGGAAAGCCTCTCCATCCCACAGTTCGCATTAAGAAAGTACTGCAGATCGTAAGGGGTGGCTCCATCTTCTACTGGGAATGTTCCAGTTCCCCTGTAGAGGAGGACTCCACTCAGATGAAGAAAAAGGTACATACCCTGGAAGTTGGGTTGGATGTCATATCTAGAGTACAGTGAAGTTCCCAAAGGTTGCTGCTGCAGCAATGATCCAAATGAAAAACATCACAATGGTCCCTAATTGTTAAGGCTTCTCTCTATCTATATAGAGTACATTATCCTCTGTCCTCTAGAAACATGGTTACATATAGTCTGTAAGCAAACACAAGAATTCTGTAGATTTCCCTACCAGCAAAAAAAAAAAAAAAAAAAAAAAACTCTCCACCATTCTTTCTTCATTTAACGACCTACTCCATTACAACTGGTCATCTCGTGGATGAGGTTCCCCCTCTTCCTCCTAAAAACATTATAAAACTCAACAACATAATCAAAATTCCTTGACCCACCCAAATTATATTTCCATTAGGGCAGCAGGGTCAGCGATTCCATGCGCACAGGGCAGCAGGGTCAGCGATTCCATACGCACAGGGCAGCACGGTCAGTGATTCCATGCGCACAGGGCAGCACGGTCAGTGATTCCATGCGCACAGGGCAGCACGGTCAGTGATTCCATGTGCACAGGGCAGCACGGCCAGTGATTCCATGTGCACAGTGCAGCATGGTCAGTGATTCCACTCACAAACATGACATGGTGCTGACTCACTATTGCATAGGCTTCTTCATATTTATAACCACCACCATTTACCACCCTTTCCCTCCCATTCAACTTCATAAAAAACCCTCCTCATACAACCTGAGACACTACTCACAAGACACACCAACTCCCATTACCCTAGAACCAAACACCACAGCATTGCAAAAGCATTCCCCTCTCAGGCACCGGACTCTTTGGCAAGCTGTCCTCCTGTGGCTAAAGGAAATCAACCCTTACTCCAAATTTAGAAGGCAACTCAATAAAGCACCTTTTCATCCAAGCCAACTGCTCCTGCTTCAACACAAGCCACATTCTCTAACCAGTATCCCCTTCTTTCCTGTCCACTGTTGTTCTCTTCTCACAGAATTAATGAACTTGGAAGTCAGCTTAGAAACTAATGCAAATACTGCACATTACACTTGCTTGTTTACTATAATGTACACAACATTTTTCCCCATGTAACTAATTTGAACTACTGTGCTATTGCTTAAATTTCTGCCTTTTTGTTATTGAAATGCTTTGAATTCCACCTGGACTGAACCTGAAATTGGTCAGTAATGATCAGTACAGGACCTCCGCAAACAAATATCTTGGACACGCTAATCATCGTTTCCTATTCACCTTTCCCTACTTGAGCTTTTTTTCAAAAGTTCAGTTAAGTTTTAATATAGTCTTCCTGTCCCTGCGTAATGGATGATCTCCATCACCAAGATACACACAGCTTCCATCAAATAATCCAGGACTGTCTACATGCAGAGTCTTCAAGCCACCCCAAATGATTGCTCGACACTACAATCTTTCACTGAAGAACTTCATGCATACAGGGTACTCACAGCTTCCAGCTTAACTTCAATCTCCTACAATTTCTATATTCTCTGCCTCACAACTACCAGATCTCCTTATTTTGTCATCTGTCTTTAAATACATTATGTGCTGGATACTCTTCCCAATACTGACTGCTTTTAGCAGCCCCCCCCAGCCCTCTACTGACTGCTTTTAGCAGCCCCCCCAGCCCTCTACTGACTGCTTTTAGCAGCCCCCCAACCCCAAGAAGAATCACCATATATTAACACTTTGTCCAGTTCATTACCTTTATCACCTCTAACAGACTCTTCTGCTAGAACTCTCTTATTTTCCACAGAAAGTCTGTTTCCACATTAGGAAGGAGAGAATTTTAGTACTGTAAACTTCTAAAATTCCCCAAAGGTCGCCCCCATCTACTGCTCTTTCTCCTGCCATCAATGTCCCCTAGGTTAACCTCACATCCCCTTTGTGATTACTATCACTTCCCATATGCTGTACCTACTCACTGTACTGCTCTGTCATGAATACAATCTCTATCACTAGTTCCCTAGTAATCCTGTTATTCTAACTCCTCCATTTATGCACTAGTTCACATCTGCCGGAAACTGACATTTCCAGGCTTCTAGTACTTACTGTAAAACAATATTTTCTCCAAATCATTTTCTTAAAGAACACCTGTAGCCAAAAATGAAAGCCATGCTGACTTCATGTCTTTCATGGACAGAACCTGGATTACAACTCAAGTGTCCCCAATGAGGAATGATGCAGTACCTCACGTTCTTCAATGACAGAGTTTGCATTTAACGTCATCAGTTTGATCCCCTACTTACCTTATCCAGAGTTATACTATAGAAATTTTGGAATTGTAACGATCTACACTACTGTGGGACTCCCATCACATCTGGGAAGGTTTGTTCCCAAGGGTGCTCTCACCCATTGTGAGGTTTTTGTTGTTCAAGCCTTGAGTTTTAAACAGTATAGGACCAGGAAATGAAGTCAGATAAGTGGTATGAAGGTAACTGCAGTAGAGGACAATGCAGTGACTTGTGTATTTAGATCATTAGCAGTTATACAGCCAATTAATCAATGGTAAAAAAGATCATCTTCATCACTACAGTAATGCTGCTCCTTATGATGAAGTAATTACTACAGTTGTAGCCTTATTCTAAGCCAAAAAAAAAAAAGATCCCAACAGTCAGTTGTGCTGAGTGTGCTTTCAAAGTGGAATGCTACGTAACATGTAGCTCCCAGACTAGGAAGGAACGAGAGTCTCTAGTTTAGCTCGTAACAGCACAAAAATGATGCTCACTACATGTCCACATTCTATTCTCCTGCATGTTCACGGCAGAGCAATCAGTGCAACACCAAACAGTATAGTGAGATACATTATCTAATATTACTGCAAAAGACAGTTTACTTTATAGGAAAATATAGTGTACTCAATTATATCCTCCCCAACACAATTACTCTAAGCTTCCCATCAGTACCAAGTCAACCCATTCATTCCTCCTACAGGGACAAGAGCCAGACTCATTCATTCCCTGACCAAGAAAGGAACACTATGGCCTAGTCATTCATTGCTCTGGGTAGAAGCCTTGCAAGTCTAGCCATCCCCCCCAGATAGCAAGAATTGAGCATTTCGGAGCAGTGTGTTCATAGATATGCAGAACACCTTGTCCTCAATACAAATCCTCTTCTCCAGGGGTTCAACTTCTGCAATCACAGCTTTTGTAAGGTGATTCATATACGCAGGTCATACATATCTGGCCTGTAATGCTGCCGGATACATTTCTGAACTCCTTCTGGAAGCCACCTTTCTGCCTCCTCACAGAATGGTCATACAAGCATCACATGTTACCTGCCATCCTCAGGTTCACAGCACTTTGAGCCACTTCGTGAAGAACTCATCGGGGTCACAGAACTTTATCCAGGTTTGCCACTGAGCACAGTATATACTTCAGCAGCAAAAAAGTAAACTGCCGGGTACTGCTGCTACCTAGAAAGCTGAAGGGGGATATGGCAACAAGGCAATATAGATAATTTGTTCTGTTAAATACATTAGTCCTACCTCATTTCCCTGACATTTAAGGTACATATATAGATGGCAAGTTTGCCTCTTATCCTTGGCTCTGCTTGTATATTTCCATTAGGAGTACATACTTTCCCCTCTTTGTGGCCTAGGGTAAAATAGTGATAATTGGATTGTTTGATTCAGGACTGAAATCTGGTTCCAAGTTATCAACCTCTTTGTGGAAGCCTCTATGTGGTTCTTTGCATATTAAGAAAGTACAGTTGTGTACACTTACCATAATTGTAGATGTTTGAGTATACTCACTGTTGCAGTCATCACACTTGGGTTATCTGTCTGCAGGTAGCCCTCAGTCGGCCCGAATGCCAGAGACTTTGGACTTCTGCATCAGATGCTGTCGCCTCTTCCATGACGTCAGGTCATCAGGGGTATAAAACATGCAGCCGACGCCATTACATCAGTTTTTCTTGCCCCAGATGTCAGGAGCCCCCAAAATAGCAAGCAATCACATGGTATGGAACACCTACAGTAAAAAGTAAATACCATTTCCATAAGATATGACCAAAAAGAGGACAGGTGGAAAGAATAGAAAAGACAGGGGGCTGGAGGGAGGGTAACAAGACTGCAACAGTGAATACACGCAAACATCTACATTTATGGTAAGTATACACAACTGTACTATGTTCTTCGTGTTTCACTGTTGCAGTCATCACACTTGGGTTGATTCCCAAAGCTGACGAAGGGTGGAGGCAGTAAGTATTGGGGCTGGCTTGCAGGCCCTGTAAGACTGCTGTGGCAAATCCATCTCTGGATTTAGAAAAAATAGGTTAAGTGGTAATGCTTGGTGAAGGTGTGTAGAGAACTTCAGGTTGCAACTTCCAGGATGTCCATGGTAGGGACTCCCGTGAGGAATGCTGTAGAGGTTGAGGTGGCCCTAGTGGAATGAGTTCTGATACCCTGTAGGGTAGGTTTTCCATGGTGTTTGTAGCAGAAATGGATGCAATGTGCTATCCATTTGGAAATGGTTTGCTTTGAAATGGCCTTGCTCTCTGCCCCTGTAGCGAAGCTGACTAGTAGTTGGTCAGATTTTCTAAAAGGTTTAGTTCTGTCAACCTGAGCGGTCTGTGCACATCCAAGGAGTGCAGAATCCTTTCCCCTTTATTCTGAGGATTAGAAAAAAGGTTGGTAAATGGATGGATTGGTTTAAAGCCACACTGGATATCACCTTGGGCAGAGATGATGGGTTAGTCCTGAGGGAAATCCTGTCCGCATGGAAAATAATGAAGGGTTCCCACAGCCATTAGTGCTTGTAACTCAGACACTCTCCTTGCTGAAGTGATGGCAAAGAGTAAGGCTGTTTTCCAAGAGAGGAATTTTAACTCTGCTGTAGCATCAGGCTCAAAAGGGGGGAGCGTGAGCTTCTCTAGTACAAAGTTAAGGTCCCAGGCAGGGGTGGGAGCTCTCCTCTGAGGCCTTACATGGTTAGCTCCTCTCAGAAACTGTTTGATGATAGGGTGAGAAAATAGAGGTGGGCTCAGTACAGTAGTGAGCTGAGATGGCAGAGGCATGAATTTTAATTGATGAGAAGGATAGGCCTCTGTGGCGTAGCTCTGCTGGATAATCTTTTGAGGTAAGGAGGGCACAGCTGTGTCCTTTCCTTGAGACTGGCTCCAAGAACAATATCTTTTCCACTTTTCTGAATAGGATTTCCTAGTACTAGGCCTTCTGGCCTCAAGGATGATGCCCAGCACCTGTTTGCGGAGGGCTGCTGATGGTGTATTCAGGGGATAAGCCGGGCTGCAAGGTTCAGGGTTTGCAGCTGTGGATACAAAATCTGTCCCTCCTGCTGGGACAGCAGGGAGGGGGTCTGATGTAGGTGTCAGGGTGACACTGTCAGACTGCGGAGTGGGTACCAGTGCTGGTGTAGCCAGTCTTGGGCAATAAGATCGTCCTTGGCCTGTCCTGCTTGATCTTGAGTAGTACTTTTGAGAGAAGGGACAGAGGGGAAAAGGAATAAATTGAGAGGTTTTCCCATGTAAAGGATAGGGCATCCACTTTCCACACTTGGCTGTGGGGATTTCTGGTGCAAAATTTGCTCAATTGATGGTTTTGAGTGGAGGCAAAGAGGTCCACCTGCGGATTAGAAGTTTGAATGAGTTTTGGTTCCAGCTTCCACTCATGTGGGTCCAGTAGATTTCTGCTTGTCGTCTGCCAGTGAATTTTTTGTTTGCCTGGCAGGAATTGAGCTTGCAGGTGCACTTAGTTGCTCAGGGCTGTGTTCCACAGGGCCATGGCTAACCTGCAGAGAGGGTAGGAATGAGTTTCCCCCTGCTTGTTTACATACCACATAATGGTGGTGTTGTCTGTCTTTATCAGGAGTTGTCCTGGAAGGATTAGGTATTTGAAGGCTGTCAGAGCATTCTGCACAGCTAACATTTCTTTTTGATTGATATGCAGGGGAATTTGTTCTGGGCTCCATTTGCCTTGAATGCATTTTCCTGCCATGTGAGCCCCCCACTCATAGTCTGATGCGTCTGTTGTCAGGGTTTGGGCGGCAAGGGGTTGAGTGAAAGGAAGTCCCTTGTTGTGGTTGCATGCCTCTGCCATGAAAGGAACTCTGCCCTTAGACAAGGAATGATAGGAATCAGTGTTTCCAGGTCCTGAGAATGTTGACACCAAATACTTAAGTACCACTGAAGTTTCCTCGTATGGAATTAGTAGAATGCATGAGGCCATGAACCCTAGAGCTTGCAGTATTTTTCTTGTAGATAGCTGGGTTTTTGTGGCCATTAGTTTGAAGTAGTTTGTTAAATAAGTCTGTTTTTCTGACGTGAGGAATGCCATCTGGGAAGTTGTGTTTAAGCTTGCTCCTAGGAATACAATCTTTTGGTTGGGCAACAGTTGTAATTTCTTTTCACTGACGGTGTACCCTAGGGAAGTTAGAAGTCTCTTTACAAATGCCAGGTGCTGAAGTAACAATTCCAGACTGTCCATCTGAATCAGGCAATCATCCAACTATAGGTAAATTTGAATATTTCTCTGCCGGCAGTATGCAATGGCTGGAGCCAGGCACTTTGTAAATACCTTGGGCGCAGTAGATAAGCCAAAGGGAAGTGCAGAGAAAGTACAGTTTTGTACCTACCATAAATGTAGATGTCCGATAGATATGCAACTGCAGTCATAACATATGGGTTGTCCTGCCTCAGGCAGCCCTCGGTCGGCCGGATTCCAAAGTCTGGGTCCGACATCGGCTGATGTCGCATTTCTCTCCGACGTCAGAGCGGCTGGAGTATATAAGCATCAGCCGACGCCATCTTCTTCAGTGTTTCTTGCCCCAGATTCCAGGTGCCCTCCAAGGAAGGCTGTAATCAAATTGGAAGACAAAAATAGGTTTCCAGACAATAAATAAGCAAAAAACAGATACACCATAACAGATATCCCCAGCTAAGGATAACAGGGGGAGGAGTGGACCCAAGGAATAGAGGGGAAGGAGGGAGGGAAAGCCCGACTGCAGTTCGGACATCTACATTTATGGTAGGTACAAAACTGTACTATGTCCTTCAAGAATGCAACTGCAGTCATAACATATGGGTTGAATACCATAGCTTAGCTGGGGGAGGTGGTATGCTCTATGAAAAGGAAGGTGTAGCTATCAATCCCTGCAGGACTGCCGAAGCAAAGCCTGCTCTGGATCTGGAATATAAAGGGAGGTTGTAGTGTTTGGAAAATGTATACACGGAGCTCCATGTAGCAGCTTCTAGAAAGTCTTTTGTAGGCACCCCTCTTAAAAATGCTGTAGAGGTGGCTGTAGCTCTGGTGGAGTGTGGTCTGACATTGGCTGGCACACTCTTTCCATGGAAGGAATAACATAATCTGATGCAATGTCCAATCCATTTTGAAATTGTTTGTTTGGAAATTGCTTTTCCTTGTACTCCAGGGGCGTAAGCTACAAAAAGCTGATCAGACTTCCTACTGGTCTTGGTTCTGTCTAGGTAGTAACGAAGTTGTCTGTGTATGTCCAAGGTATGTAACAGTCTTTCCCCTTTGTTCTCAGGATTGGGAAAGAAAGTAGGCAGGTGAATTGCTTGATTTAAAGAAACCCTAGATACCACTTTTGGCAGAAAGGTAGGGTTGGTTCGTAAGGAGACCCTGTCTCTGTGAAAAGTTATGAACGGTGGTATTGCCATTAAGGCTTGCAATTCCGAAACCCTTCTTGCTGAGGTAATGGCCAGCAGGAAAGCTGTCTTCCAGGAAAGAAATTGTAAATCCACAGAAGCTGCTGGCTCGAAGGGAGGTAGAGTCAATTTTTCCAGGACAAAATTGAGGTCCCAAGCTGGTACTGGTGCCTTTCTTGGGGGCTTTATATTCTTGATTCCTCTAAGAAATTGCTTAACAAAGGATGTGAAAACACAGGTGGATCAGTGTTGTATCTAGCTGAGATAGCTGAAGCATGTATTTTTATGGAAGAGTATGAGAGTCCTTTATGTAGCATATCTGCCAAGTATTCCAGAATGAGAGGAATGTTCAAAAGTGATGCATCATGACCCTTGTTGGTATACCAAATGCTGAATCTCTTCCATTTGGCTGAGTAAGCCTTTCTGGTGGATGGTCTGCGGGCTTCTGTTAGTATCCGCTGAACTTCCTTGGAGAGAGGTAAATTGATGTTATTTATGGGATTTCCCAAGCTGTTAGCTGTAGCGTCTGGATGTTGGGATGAACTGTCCTGAAGTTGTGTTGAGTCAAAAGTTGGGGCCATTGTGGAAGGGCCCACGTTTTGTTGTGACATATGCTCTGTAGTAGTGGGTACCAGTGTTGTCTTGGCCAGTCTGGAGCTATTAGGATCCCCTTCGGCTGCTCTGCTTTGATCTTTAATAACACTGTGGTCATCAGTGGCAGAGGTGGAAATGCATAAATTATCAGGGAGCTCCAGTTGAATGAGAGGGCATCTATTTTCCATGCTTGTGGATGATATGTCCTTGAGCAGAACTTTTGTAAGTGATGATTGAGGTGGGAGGCAAATAGGTCTACGTCCGGCCTGCCCCATGTCGAGGTGAGTCGTGAAAAGATGTCTGGATGTAGCCTCCATTCGTGGGGGTCTAGGAAATTCCTGCTTAGACTGTCCGCCAGAACATTGTCTTTGCCTGGAACAAACTGGGATTGTAACTGTATGTTTAGACCCAGTGATTTTTCCCAAAGATTCATTGTCAGTCTGCAAAGGGGGTAAGAATGAGTGCCCCCCTGCTTGTTTATGTACCACATCACAGTGGTGTTGTCTGTCCGTATTGGTAGGTGGCCTTGTTGAAGTTGTTGTCCAAAGGCCTCGATGGCATGCATTACTGCTAGCATTTCTTTTTGGTTGATATGCAGATGTGTTTCCTTTGGGGACCATTGCCCTTGAATACATCTGTCCTCCATGTGCACCCCCCATCCAAGGTCTGAGGCGTCTGTGGTCATGGTCTGTGTTATCGGAGTTTTTTTAACGACATACCTGTGTTTGACTGGCTTACTGTGGCCCACCATAGAAATTCCTTTTGAAGACATGGAATGAGTGGAATAGTTGCTTCTAGGTTGTTGCTGTGTTGAGACCATAAGCTTTTTAAGTACCATTGAAGCTTTCTCATGTGTAGTCTTGCTAGTGGAACCAGGAGAATGCAGGATGCCATGTAACCCAGGGCCTGTAGAAACTCCTTGCAGTCATCTGGGTGAGCTTTACTAAACTTTTGAAGTAATGGGTTAACTTCTTTTGCTTGTCTTCTGTCAGGTAAGCCATTTGAGAGGCTGTGTCTAGTTTGGCTCCTAAGAAGGTTATTTGCTGGGATGGCTGAAGTCTTGACTTTTGAAAGTTGACTGTGTATCCCAGAGCCTGTAGCAAGTGTATGACATAATTCAAGTTTTTTGTCAAGGTTAGTTTGTTGTCCGCTTGTATGAGGCAATCGTCCAGGTACGGGTAGATTTGAATCCCCTGGAGCCTGCAATGAGCAATTACTGATGCCAGGCATTTTGTGAATACTCTAGGCGCAGTAGATAAGCCAAATGGCAATGCTGAGAATTGATAATGCTCTGGCCCTGCAAGAAATCTGAGGTATCTTCTGCAGCTGTGTCTGATAGGGACATGCAGGTATGCCTCCTTGAGGTCCAGAGGCATCAGCCAAGACCCCTTTGCACAGCATGGGAAGGAGTTGCTGTAGAGTCAGCATTTTGAACTTTGGTACTATGAGAAAAGTGTTTAAAGCGGACAAGTCCAGTATTGGTCTCCATTGAGTTTCTTTTCTTGGAACAAGGAACAGTCTTGAATAAAACCCCTGACCTTGTTCTTGTTGTGGAACTTTTTCTATTGCTTTGATCTGAGCAAGCAGAGAAATTTGCTTGATAGCCTCTGCCCTCTGATTTTGTGGAAGGTTTGGCATGCCTTGTTTTCTTGGCAAGGTATGAAAATGGAACCTGTAACCGTGGTCTATAATGTCCAAAATCCATTTGTCTTTTGTCAGTCTGTGCCAATTTTTTGAAAACAAAGATAACTCTCCGCCCAAAGGAGCTTCTGTTTGTCCCTGTGGGGCAGGAGAAACCCCTGTGTCACTTCTTTGGTTTGCTGGTTGCCATTGTCGTCCCCTGTAGGATCCTCTGTATTGCCCTCTTCCTCGGGCATGCCTGTTTTTACCCCTTTGAAATCTTTCAGGATTAGGAAAGGACCAGTTTTTAGAAGGCCAGTTCCTGCTGAATCTGGGCGGCTGAACCTGGAGGAAATCTTTGACTGTCTGAACTGACTTGGCTTTTTCCTCAATGGACTTCAACACATCTTTAGCATTAGCACCAAAAAGCTTGTTCTTTTCCAAGGGTGCGTCAAGAAGTTTTGCCTTAACATGATCTGGTAAAGGCTGTTCTTTTAGCCATGCATGTCTACGAATGACCGCCCCCGTCATAGCTGCCCTACATGAAGCCTCCAATGCATCATATCCACACTGTAGAAAGTGATTGCTAACCTGCTGAGAATTATGCACAGCTTCCTGCAAAGACTTCCTATCTAAAGGTTCAGGAGAGGCCAATCTTTTCTGTAAATCATCTAACAGGAAATCCTGATATTGAAACATGTGAAAGAGACAATTGAGAGCTCTCATAGATAAAGTAGTGGAGGTGTAAACCTTCTTCCCCCTTCTCTCTAAGGACCTTGCTTCCCTGTTGGAAGGCAAAGGGTTTTTGGAGGTGGTAGCTGAAACCCCTTTAGGCCCCTGGGAAATTGTTTCTAAATCAACAGCATGGGCCTTAAAGAAATGAGAATGGGTTTCTGGGACCCTATAGTATCTGTCAGGCGAGCAGGAGGAAGGGTATCAGGGGTAACACTGGAGTCAGAGTATAAATCATCCAAAACATCAAGCACAGGAGGTATAGCTAAGGGTCTGTGTTGGGGCATTTTAAGGAAGGTTCAAAGGCGCTTTCTTGAATCTGAATATTCCTGGCCTTGCCACTTAAAATGCTCCCTCATGGAATGCAGAACTTCCCCAAAAGAAATATCCTCAGGAGGAGAGGCCGAGGGAATGGAGTCCTCTGCCTCTGAATCCTCATAGGTCTGGAAGGGCTCTTCCTGGCTTTCGTAGTGAACAGAGTCCTCAGAATCTTCATCTGAAGGAAGAGGGTCAGAGGGTTCAACCCTGGGCCTCTTATCAGGAGGAGGCTGGGATCCTCTCTCAGGATGGGCCTTGGAACCTCTGATCAGGGAAATTAAATCTGCGGCCATAGACATGATTTGAGTTTCAGGAGAAGGCTGAGGTAAGGCTTTAGCAGTAAGGTGCTTGGACTTGCTGGCTGCCTTAGCACGTGTGTAGGCCTTGATAGACATGGACATGGGAGGCCTAGCCGCTCCACGTGCAGGAGTGACCTTATCAACAGCAATGGTCTCGGGCATTTCCTCGGTTTCAGTATCCGGAGGAAAATCAATAACTGGCGTCGGAGTAGCCTCCGGAATCGGAGGCATCGGTAATGCGGTGTCTTCGGTTCGGAGCGGTGGAATAACTGCCTCAGAGGGAACCGGGGCACTCGCGGTTAGTTTTGGCGTGGTGTCGGTGGAAGACGCGGGCCGAGAATGTCGGTCCCGGTCTTTTCGTTTCTTAGGAGTCTGCATTGTCGGTTGTTCCGACGGCATTGTATAATCAAATTATTCGCCGAAAAAGTCTTCAGCGAACTCCGCCCAGCGCCTGAGAGTGCGCTTACTGAAGCGAGCACAGGCGGCACAGGCCGAGACGTCGTGGTCTGGGCCAAGGCAAGGGAGGCAGTAAGAGTGGAAATCCTTATGAGGTATTTGTTTACCATAAGACAAACAATTATTTACTTTTTCAGTAATTTCTGACATCGGTTGAGGCAAGAAAAGGTCCCCAACGGGGTACTTAGCTTTTTTTTGATGACTTCGGTTTCGAAGAATACAGGAGCTGACCGACCGGCACTTGCGAACTGCTTCTGCTTCGGGCACCGCGCGGCAAGAAAGACAGAAGAAGATGGCGTCAGCTGATGCTTATATACTCCAGCCACTCTGACGTCGGAGAGAAATGCGACATCAGCCGACGTCGGACCCAGACTTTGGAATCCGGCCGACCGAGGGCTGCCTGAGGCAGGACAACCCATATGTTATGACTGCAGTTGCATTCTTGAAGGACATCTGATAGTGCATAGAGCCTGCCCTGAAACGTAGATATTTTCTGCAAGACTCCCTTATAGGATGTGCAGATAAGCTTCTTTAAGTCTAGGATGACTAGCCAGGCGTCCTTGGCTATCATAGGAAGAAGCTGTTGCAGAGTCAACATTCTGAATTTTGAGATCAGCTGGAAGGTGTTGAGAATTGACAGATCTAGGATAGGGTGCCAAGAGCCCTCCTTTCTGGGCACCAGGAATAGTCTGGAGTAGAAACCCTGTCCCCTTTGCTCTATAGGCACAGGTTGAATACCCCTGATACTAAGAGAAAGTACTTGCTTTTGAGCCTCTGCCCACTGGTTTGGAGGAAGGTCTGGCAACCCGCTTGGGTTTGGCAGTGAGTGGAAGTAGCATCTGTATCCCTGGGATACAATGTTTAGAACCCACTGGTCCTGGGTAATGGACATCCAGTTTTGTGCATGAAGGGCGAGTTTTCCTAGGGGTGCAAGTACTTGGGCTTTGCTGGGAGGGAAGATGGACATTGTGAACTTTTTCCATAAGGGGGTGGCTTATCACTCCCAATGCCTACTGAATCTAGGTGGCTGCACCTGTAAAAGATATTTAACAGTTTGCATACATTTAGCTTTTTCCTCCATCTTTTTAAGAACTACTTCTGCTTTTGTGACAAACAATTTTTCCTGGTTTAAGGAGCATTTAGTAATTTTGCTTGGACATGGTCTGGCAAGATTTGCTCCTTCAGCCAACCATGCCTTCACAGTACAGACCCAGTGACAGCAGCCCTGCAAGATGCTTTTAAGGCATCAAAACCACATTGCAAAGTATGTTTACTAACTTGGTTTGCAGAATGCATTAGCTGTTGTAAATCTTTATTTTCTGTACAATCTGGAAGCAACAACATTTTTGTTTAAAAAGTTCCATAATATGCTGCTGGTAATTCAACATGTGAAACTGGCAATTCAAAGCCCTGATGGCAAGAGTTGCAGAAGTAACCTAATTACCCAATCTGTCCAAAGCTCTAGAATCCCTGTTTGAAGGGGTAGGGGGTTTTTGGCTGTAGTAGCCTTAATGGCTTTAGGTCCCTGGGAAATAGTCTCTGGATCCGCAGTAAGATTCTTAAAGAGAAATTTGAGAGAGAGTCAGGTACTCTGTAGTACCCATCAGGCTTTCTAGGAGCTGGTGGTAAAGTATCAGGAGTAAGACTGGATTCTATGAAGACATCTACAATGTCCAGGACAGGGGGTATAGCTAGAGTCCTGTGCTGGGGCAAGTCTAAAAATTCTCAAGTCTCTTTTTGGACTGGGGGCAGTCCTGGCATTCCCAGTGGAAATGCTCTCAAAGTATGCAAGGTTTCACCAAAAGAAAAGTCCTCTGAAGGGGAGGCAGAGGGAACAGAATCCTCTGCATCTGAATCGTCATAGGTAGATAAGGGTATGTCCTGGTAATCAGAGGGATCAGAGTCATCAGACTCCTGGTCTGTAGAATCAGAAGGAAAATCAATTATTCATCTTTTAGAGGGGGAAGGCTGACTTCCCCTAATTAAAGTTATAAGGTCTTCAGACATTCTAAGCATTGGTTTCTGTGGCAAGGGAGCTGGAGCATGTGCTTTGGTCATTGGTTTTCTAGGTGTAGTGCAAACTCTGGGCCTGAGAAACTCGGCCTTTTTAGTAAAAAATGACACTGTTGGTTTAATGCGAACATTGGAAGGTCAGAGTACACCCTCAGAAGCCGGTGCCTGCACAGCAGCTCTGGACCCATCCAAGGTAGATACATCCACAGTTTCCATAGACAAAGAAGCAACTCGCGGCATACCGGACTCCGAATGGGTCTCAGCAGAGGCCTGTGAATCTGTAGAAGTGGGTATCAGGGGCTACGAAAGTGCCTCACTGAGTACCAGCGAACTGGCGACTAGCTGAACAGAAGCAACATTGGCAGTTTTGGACCCATGAGGTTCGTCTCTGTCTTTATCTTTACATTTTTTTTCGTAAGATCGACAGTCTGATGGCTTATGGAAATCATTTCGGAAAACGGAGAATGAGAAGGAAAGAATTTAGTGACAAAGACAGCCCGACGACGAATAGTTCATCGAATAGAACAAGGCACAAAACCTACAGTGAGGAACGTCATGGTCTGGGCCTAAACAGATGACGCAGTAAGAATGAAAATCTCTGCGAGGTATTTACTTTCCACAGGCAAGACAATTGTTAACTTTTTCTGACATCAGTTAGAGCAAGAAAAAAGGATCCCCAATGGGGTACTTGGCTTTAGAAGACTTCAGGTCGGAAACTCGAAAAACAAAAATTTCAGGTAGTGGCCGACTGGCACTTGCAAACTGCTTCGGGCTTCCATGCGGCAAGAAAAGCTGATGTAATGATGTCTGCTGCATGTTTTATACCCCTGACGTCATGGAAGAGGCGACAGCATCTGACGCAGAAATCCCATGACACTGGTATTCGGGCCAACTGAGACCTGCAGGCAGATAACCCAAGTGTGATGACTGCAACAATGAAACATGAAGAACATCTATAGTTGTGAAAGGCAGCATAGCAGTTCCATGAATCGTCACTGTTGAATGCTTCTCAGATCACATGGTAGAGAGGACAACTAAGGCTGCTGTTACTGGAGAAAATGCCAAAGGTCCAGCTGATGTGTGTGATCTCAGTACATATGTTGTTTTAGAAAGAAATAGCATCAGGGAATGATAAAATGACTCAAATGTTGGCTTTCAAGAAGTACGGGTGGAGTTTGCTGCAACAGGGAGTAGACCCCATTATTAACTTCAGTGCCACCAGTCTATATTTAGTAAAGGTATCATGGAGGTAAAACCCCAGTCATGGGGGTCTGTGGAGAGGCAAAATGTTTAGCAACCCCAATGAATCTTCTGTATGTGCAACCTGGCCATAGGTACCACCAACAGTTAGACATAGCTCAGTGTCCCCAAGAAGGATCTTTCTGTCACAGGAATCTTATGTACTATCTGAACACACAAAGAATGCAGGATCTAGAGTTTCTTATGAGAGAGAGAGACACCATCTGCTACATTTAGTATCCAGTACTGCCCCCCAGAAATGTCTTGGTGAAGACAAAATTTAATCTGGACTTCTGAAGATTCATGGGGATGGCCAAACTGGTCAGGCAATGAACGGTGCATTTCAATAGTCTGTGGAGTTACTCCCTGTATTAAGCCAGTAGCAGGCACTTACCTAAATATGAATAAATGTGGATTCCTCTAATTCTGGGCTATGTAAAGACTGCAACAAAGCATCTTAAAAAAAAAAAAGTCTGGGAGTAGTGGAAATCCCAAATAGAAAGAAGTGAAATGCAAGGTCTGTCTCTACTATAAACCTAAGGAACTGCATGTGCTCCCAGAGAATAGCAATGTGAAGATATTTCATGGCCAATATTACCATCAAGACACCAGGCACAAGCAAAAACAAAAAGACATGCAAGGTTAAATCTGTTTTTTTTTTCGTTATTATTCTTACAAATCTGTTTAATCTGGAGAGATCTACTGCAGTCCAAGAGACCGCCTTTTCAGATAACCAGAACAGTTTTGAACAAAGCCTTGCCACTATTACGGGGCGCCCCTTCTCTGGGTCCAGCCTCTCACACTTGTTTCAGAATAAGTAGTGTTAGGAAAACTTGGCATAAGGGTAGGGGAGGCATTCCTACAAAGGATGGAAAGGCTTTGAATAGGACCTGCTGGAGAGAGAGAGGCATTCCAGAGACTACCCCATTCTCTGGAACAGGCTCCCCCATCCACATGAAACAGAGTTCCTCCACAATCCAATTCAAGTGTAACTTGAACAGTTGGATGGGGAACAGGAAATTCATCTCTAGTTTGACATCTATGTCTCTAATGGACACAGGCAGCCTATAAATGATTCATCTCCCAGGCCCCTGCTTGTAAATGGTTCATCTCCCAAGCCCATGCTTACACTTATCAGGGGTACCAGCACTTGTCAGAGATTTGGGATGCATGGCTAGACTTAAAAAGGTCCTTCTGGTCATTAGCCTAGTACATACCTATGAAACAATTTTGAAGCCAAATGCAGCCAGGTCTCTTACCCACAGATTTCTTGTCAGGTTGAACCAATATTCATTGAAGTAAGAAAACTCCTTCCTAGGAGTTGTGGGTGTGTGGTAATGGTAGGAAGATCAATAGATACTAGGAGAAGCCTTTTGTGTTGGAGAGAAGTATTCCTCTTTTTTCTGCCTTGTAGCCTGTTCCAGCCTCTGCTATTCCTCTCCAACATTTCCTTTCATAGCTTTCGTCCGAAAGACTTCTTCAAAAATACAAATACATACACACATACACTTTTAAAATAACTTGTATACATCCTCATGTCCCTCCTACTAAGCTAATTAAGTAATTACTGAATAATTACTGATCAGTATCAGTACCTTCAGTTAATTAATACAATAAAGCAAAAAAAATTGATACAGTCAAATACAATTAGTATGTTAAAATCACAGAAATAAATGAAAATAAACATAAAAAAAATGTATACACAGCTTTACTAACTTCCTATCTACAATCTGTTAGAAAACACTTAAATGTTGATAATTTCATTTAGACCTGGGAAGCTATCAGCACCCAGTCCAAGTTGCCATAATGATTTTTTTCTCTTGTTACGCTAATTCCTGGTTGGTATCTTCCTCTGCTGCTCCAGTGTTTGCTTTTTCATTTGTTTTGTTATCACTGTAGTCATTTTATTAGTTATTTCTTTTCAAAGGCCTGTCATTGTTGGAACGGTTTTACCCTAGACCATTTTCTGTAAAACAGCCACTGTTCAGTAGAGTAGTACTGTCCAGTGACTGGGAGAAAAATGGGTGCACTCGAGATACCATACCAAAGTCAGCTGGTACGTTTCTTGACTTTGCTGTATACCAACCTCTTAATAGTGGATGATATAAGAGAGTGGCATACCATGGGGCATTGTGAGAGTCATCCCTGGCAGTGAAGTGCTTCTCAGTGTTCAGTCCACTGCATTACCCAGCCAATGCCTCTTCTCTTGATTCCTAGTCTCCCTCAGATAACACAGGGCATGCCTCCAGCACATCCACTCACTCAGCGAGCATTTGCCTCAACACTACAGTCTCATCGAATATCTGCTTCTGCCAGGTTACTAGATGAATCCACATTATTACTCACCCAGTTTAAGAGAATATGGTGCTCCAAATCTTGGAAATAGCCACAGTTTGTTTTTTAAACAAGGAAAAAAAGTTTCCAAAGCACAGTTAAAATGTGACAATTGTACAGACATGCAGATTAATCAACAGCGCAAGTCAGATGGCATGTGATCATGGATTGGCACAAGACTGCCCCCCCCCCCCCCCCCAATGATAACCTGGGTCTCATTTACTTGTTAATTGAGTTGGTCTACTGATCCAAAAATCTACTTCAATCACAGATTGTGTCATAAGCAAAAGCTGCACGGTATGCGAGGGATTACTTATAATGCTTAACATGAACAAGGTAAACATGCAGAAATCGTTCAATAAACAAGTTACAACCCCATTATTCTCTAGAGCAACCTGGGTCTTTCAGTTAAGACAGGACAACTGCACATACATCATGTTTTTTTTTCTCTCATTACAAAGTGCTCCCCCTTTAATTAATTCCCAATTCAGTGACACAGAAAGTAATGTGGACAACTGCAAAGTAGACCACAATCCGATAAAAAGCATGCTTTTCCAGGTCTAATGTGCAGTTACCATTTAAAGATACTAGTTTTCCAGTCTTGCCGATTTAGTGTTGCAAGTGCAGACCATGCTCATGAATGTAATAATGTCTATGAATATTCAAACAATAATCCACTTCTGTTTGTGGGTATATCAGGATTTACCCATGGTTGGTATGGTTTGATCACTAGGGCGAAGCAATGGGTAAATCCTGATATCCCCACAAACAGGACTGGATATTGCTTTTATACAATGACACTATTGCAAATTATACAATGACTGGCCATTACTATTCCAAAACGTGCATGCTGATTGGTCAGCGTGCCCGTTGTAAATCGGACAATATACCAAAGAAAAAGCTCCAGTCGCCCGGACTTTTTTCCGTTGGTATAGTGTCCAAGTTTTTTTTTAAATTAAAAATAAATAAATAAAGCTGTAGTCCCGACTCCGCACATACGAAAAAGACAGTATGAAGAAAATAGAAGGAAAATCAGCTACGGTATTTAAAATTAAACACACTTACCTAATTTCCCTTGTATTTTTTTCAAGCTGTCTTTCTTGTATGTGCGGAGTTGGGAGTTCAGCTCTCCTACCCTTAAATTGCCACAAACCAATTTAAATAAAAAAAAAAAAAAAGAAAGAAAGAAAACTGCAGAAAAACGGAGCAACGCAGATCTTTCCCCGAGCACGGATGTACTGGGTATGTGTGGGAACGCAAGTTCCAAACTCATGCGCAGTACATCAGCAATGGCAAAGCGGAGCTGTCAGTGGTGGAAGCACGGTGCCGTTATACAAGAACATTTAAGAAAAGTACGTTTCTTTTTTTCTTAAATAATGTCATTGTATAATAGCAATAATCCACGCCTGGGTGTGGGTAATGCTGGATTTACCCACAGTTGTCTTTGTTTGGTCACTCTGGTTTCGCCCACGTAACCAAACCATACCAACCATGGGTAAATCCAGCATTACCCACACCCAGGCGTGGGTTATTGCTTAAGTAATTACATTTCTTAAATAGTGGAGTTGTATACGGAAACCTGCTTTCTTCTGCTTTGTCTTCACTATTCCGATTTACTGCGCATGCATATGGGACTTGAGTTCCCCACTTGCATAGTAAATCAGTGCAGGGGAAGCAAATGGAAAAAACAATATCCTTTGCTGTTTATTTAGTTTATTTTTATTTTTTTTAACAGTTAAAAGCAGACGTACACAGACAGAACAAACACAGGAGGAAATCGGGTACGTTTCTATTTTAGTTTTGCAGAACAAACTTGATTTCTCTCACATTTTGGTGTGTTCTCCAGTATATGCCAATAGAAAATTTTGGCCGCTCAATGGAATTTCAGTGTCAAACTTTTAAATAAGGTTATATGCTCGATTTACAATGGGCAAGCAGGTCGGGCTGTCCAATCTGCATAGTTGTTTTTGAATAGTAATGAGCTGTTACTGTATAAAACAACGTGGCCAACAGTTTTTCAGCTTTTGAGTCACCAGCATGTGTACGTTTATGTATTTATTTATTTTACATTTGTAAACTAGAATGCAGTGTTATGGAGAAATTCCACAGTTATGTTGTTGAACATGATTTTTTTTAAGTTGTTTGTAACACTGAGGTACTGCATTGTGGCATCTGGTGAATCAAGTGCCACAATGCATTTTGCCAGAGTCTACCACTATTTATTTTGGTCATAGTTTTAATAAAACCTTCATAAACTTTTTTTAAACCACAGCCCAAATAAATTTAGTGTTTTCCTAGGGCACATCATGTCACTCAGGGCTCCTATGACTTTAATGGAAGTATCTTCACAAGCACAGTAATCAACCATTAAACTCTATGGATGCTCTCACGTTTTTCCAGAACTGATGTCACTGAAAGATTGCCTTTCCTTCTCAGTGGCATCAGCACAGGAAAAACAAATTTCAAGAGACTTTTGTTTTTTTTGTTTTATTTTCTATTTTGGAGTAAAAAAAATGTTGGAATGAATCTTAAATCGTTGTTTCCTGAACCAGATGCAAAAGATTAAGTCACACTAATGTGAAAAAACAATTTAATTTTATGTATTTTTTCACAAGGTAGTTGGGCTGATCTGGACTCATTTTCCACTCACTGCCCAAGCCAAAATGATGAAATACATTGAAAGCAGAGCACAAATCAGTGCATTATAAAGGAATCTGAAACCGCTTGCAAGACAGAAACTGGCACACTGCACTTGGGCAGCTATTGAAATAAAAAAAAAAATAAAAAAATTGGCGTTTACACAGCAGCTTGTTTAAATCAAACCAACAGCTTGCAGACACAATACCAGCATTTTAATACATCTATAGCCAAAACACACTGGGTGACAATACCTTGTATAGTACATACAGCCAGATGTTACCAAATAATGTCAAACACCATTTGAAAAGCCCTTGATTCCTATGAATGGTTAAGGGAAACTTCTGTGAACAGTAAAGGACCAGCATTTGCCTAAAATTGTAAAGTTATACACTTCTGGAACACTACAGATAAACTTTGACCCTATGTTTCAAATACACACAGCTTAAAACTGTTCTGCAATGTATTTACTTAAAACTGACAACTAAAATAAGAAACAAGATCAGCCAGACAAAATCTACATAACATGTTTAGCAAAGCATATTTGCTACTATCTGAAAACCCCTACACTCTCAATCATGCCAGGAAGTGTAGGAGTAAAGAGTATTCCACTGTACTGTGAAAGTATGCAGTTCTTTGTCTCTGTGCCTGGACAATTTACCCCAGTCAATAACCTCAGACTACTCTTGCGGCTAGCCTAACAATAATGCTGTGTAACAACTTCTGATAATGAATTTACATCTGAGCTAATGTCCAACACACACCAAAAGGCTAAACTTTGCTTTTTGTTTTCTAATGACTATTCAACAAACAGATGGATTGGCAAACATCTGAGGCCCACTTTCTATGGAGATCCTGTACGTATTAGTTTACACAATACATATTGGAAAAATTTGTTTCATTAGAACTAATTCTGACATTCTAAATGAAATGTCCAGCAACTTCACCAAGAGCTCTTTAAAAGTAAAACCATATGAATTGTAATTGATAGCATGTGTAAGATAAATCGTGATTACCGTTTTGGTCTATTGCACATGACTATTTGAAGCACAGTAATTTCCTGCATCCTGAGCCAGATTTCTGAGATTTGAATTAGTAGAGACCTCTAGTCCTTCAGCAGCGACAGTTCACTGGTTAGCAGATATGGTTCACATGCAGTAAATAAATAGCACATAAAGACTTCAGTGGGGAAATTAGGGACCTAGATAGCTTTCACATGTGATACTATAAGCTAGAACCTGGTACCTGTACCATGGATTTAAAGAGCCAGTCTTCTAAAAAACCTTAAAAAAAAAAAAAAAAAAAAAAAAAAAAAGAAGAGAGTAATCACATTTCTTTAGATGTCTTAAAAGTGTCTTTTCTTGAGGGCAGAGGCTAATAAGGACCGAGTAACAGTTATTTACAGCAAGGTTTACAAGAATTAAAACTATATGCATCTACACAGCAATACGGAATATGTTGTATGGCCACATAAACAAAAGGTGCACCCAAAATGCTTAATGTTAATTAGGTAAATGCATTGCACAATGTACTGACCATTTTCAGGCACTACTAGAGAACATACAATATTATTCTATTTATTTTTTTAATTTTATTTTAGAGAGTGGTTGGCTGGGCCACAGGGATCTTTCTTCTACAGCCACAACCTAATTATACTTAAAAATATTTCTCACATAAAAAATGTGCACAACATACAGGTAGCCAGCTTCCATCTTCACAAACACAGTTAATCATCACTTATGAAAAAAAAAAAAGCTTAATTTTATACTTTGGTCAAATTGCACAGCATTATTAAAGAAGAAGTCGGCATTGTTATCTCAGAGTCTTTAGTCCGCCTGTTTGATTCCCAATAGGGTGCCATCTGTGTACAGCCTACATGTCCACCCTGCATTTAGGTGGGTTTTTGCTGGGTTTCCAGTTTTCTCCTAAATCTTAACACATTAGTATGGGTTCATGTTGCAAACGGATGAAACCCTTACTGCTACCAAGGTGTCTGGGCATACAAACAGTTGGACAAGTACTACAGAAGCCAGGCAGGCAGGGAGATGAGAGAAGTGACCACTCACTTATCCCAATGGAGTGATGGTTAGAGGCACTTGGGGAGCACATAGAAAAGTGTGATTTTTGTGGTAGAGACCAAAGAAACCATGTTCAGTGCCTAAAGGAAGGAGCTGCTTGCTGGCCACATCCTTTGCAAAAGTGAGGGATTACCAGCATGACCAGCCTGCTGCATGTCCTCCTCCTGCTCTGCTAACTGACCATTCACAAGGAAATGTTAGGGTTTAAGTGAAAAAAACTCGAACCACCTCTTATGATGGCACCTACCATATGACCCTCACCCTGGTATTGGGGAACAAATGGGCCAGTTGGGTAGGAGGGACAGATTGTGGTCAGAGTGCCAAAAAAAATTAAATAAAAAAAATAAAAATTTAAAAGTGCTGATAGATGAACTGGTGAAACCAAACTGAATGTGGGTATTGAAGCATAACACATGTACACATCCTTTGATGAACTGACATCCTATTCTCAGCTGGTTCTCTCCAGTAATCACTGCTAGGGCTCCTGACACCCAATGATCCTAAACTGGAAAAATAGGAATTTAAACTGAATTAATGAAAGGTATTACATGTCAGACAACAAATGTGTTAACATCACACATTGAGACACAGTAACAGACCATTTGGGAATTTTCCTACATCCTGCTTGGTGCTGACATAAGGTGTAGCATAACATCTTTGCAATGAGATAAGGGTAAACTTCCCGCAATACATGAATACCCTTACTGAAATTATACAGCAGAACTGTATTTGAGTCCAATTTATTCATTTCTACTGGACCCCACTACATAATGAGCTGAATATTATAGTCAGTGAAGACAGCAATAATCACAACAGAGTCAGTAAGTAAAATAAGAGTAAGAAAACAGCATCTGGAATATACAGAGACATGGCAATCTAATGAAACCATTTTGGTAGGATGGCAAGCTGCCCTACGTTCATTAAGTGGAAGACTTTGCTCCAATGCCCAAAAATTAAACATAACGACATCAACATTACATTTAGACTGAAGAGTGAATTTACTGTATATATGCAATCTCTTGCTGTAATCACAAGTCCAGGCAGCAGGAGAAATGAGAACAGTCCAGTGTGTGTGTGTGTGTGTGTGTGTGTGTGTGTGTGTGTGTGTGTGTGTGTGTGTGTGTGTGTGTGTGTATGTGTGAGGTGGGTGTAGAACAAGGCTCCTTGAAAAACCTCCATATTTGTGCATAAAAGTGCTGGGAGTAGGATGTCCAATTCTTTTGAATTCAGTCAACCAAACTAATATTACTATTGATGCAGTACAGATTCGAAGGAATGGATTTAATGTATTGGATTTAATGAGACTAATTTTGGACAGAGCCATATAAACACTGGTAAAGAAAGTAGCATTTCTCAGCTGTAGGTTACTGGGCAAGGAGACTACTTGAAGTGCTATAGCAATTTCAACTGTGCAGCTGGCAGCATAAGAAAAAATCTTTGGTGCATGGGTTCAAGTCCCAGCTAAAGAATGCAAGTCTTTCTTATACTATTTTGTAACATACACTCACATACGGCTGTACTATACACTTTACCACATTATGTGGCATACAGGATTTTGCTAAGTCACTTGCTGTACAGCTAATTTTCCAACCAAGAACTGAAGGCATATTATGGGATAATAGACAGTGTAAAACTGTAAACCTGATGGCTTGGTAACTAAAAGGACCAAACTCACTGAATCACAAACTCTGTGGTGCATAAAGTACAGCTGTGCATTGACTCACCATAGCAGCAAATGTTGAAATACTGGGGTCACTCCTGTAGCAATCATCGTGTATAGGAATTTACCACAGGTGAGTATTAGTCAGCCGGACAGACTCTCAGCACATTTGATGCCCCACGTGTTGACCATTTTCTTTCCCATAGCTAAAACATCAGAGTGATGATGTGTAGAAAAGGGGACAGGCAGTCTGCTTTATCTCCAGTTCTTATTTTGGGAGGTCAATAAAAAACTACCCGTTTTACCTATTCAGTGCAAAATGCAAAACACCATAAAGTTCCTTAACTAGCAGACTTCAAAACAGAAAAAAAATTGCACAAGTTCAGATACAAAAGGCAATGCTCCATATTCTCCCTTTGTTTTCCTGGTGGAGAAGGAGAGTGCTCCTACAACAGCAGCACTGATCCAATACTCTGATATATACTGCTAAAATAACTCATTACACGGGTGTACTGTGCTCATCTTATGGAGTAACTGATGTAACAGCAATCATTACACATGACAGTACCACAGCAGTGCTAACCAAATGGTCAGCACTGCAGTGAAGGAGCTGATAAACCCTGCAAAACAGCACTGGCAACACGTGACCTGCTCTTGGGGGAAAATGCATCTAATCTGTTACGTTCTGAAAAGATATGGATGGAAATCCACATAGCAGCTTCAAAAATAGTCTATACAGAGACATTTCTGAATAATGCAGTAGATTCCGATACAATGTTTTCAGGCACACCACTATATTCCCCCTATTGTATATGCATATGTCACTGTACCTTTTGGATATACTGTTTATTTCAGTAAACTCTTCTCTTAAAGCTTGTACATATTTCTACAAATATCACTCTTAAGTACTAATAATTTTTTAATGTATGAATGCCTTCTATGCCCAGAGCATACCTGAAAAGGGTCCATGGACCAATGTGCTCAGCCAGTGGTAAAGAATGTAGCACTTCTCAGCTGTAGGTTACTGGGCAAGTAATACATACAAAAATGAACAAATATTGTTGCTCTACAATCTGTCTGGACACAACACTTCTCAGTGCGGTTCCCTCTGTCTGAAAGGGACAGCTGGCCCATTTTTTCTCCATCCCCTGGGTGGATGAAATATCTTATTTCCCTGTGCATACACTGGGATTGTAGACTCCCCTCTCTGTTTTGCAGTTTGGGAAAATATACAGGTTATATTCCAATTTACTGCAAGCTCTGAGACAACCTTGGTCATGAAAGAGGAGTTGTTTTCTAAAGCCACTCACTTCTGATGGAATACAATGCACACGTGCTTGTCCAAAACAGCTTGAATTTCAGATAAAATCTTACATTTGGTAGAAAGTTTTTTTCAAAAACAGAAATTTAAAGGCACAAATCACAGGATGGCTCAAAAGGAGGGAGCAAATGCTTCTTCAGTACAAATTTAAAATCTCAAAAAAATGTCTACTGGCTTTCTACGCAGTATTCATGAAGTACTTCCTTAACAGCATTTAACTAGTGGTAGTGACAAAAAGGACTCCTAGTAAGGAAAGCTGACGTAGCAGATAGGATGACTTTCACCAGGACATATTCTAAGCCGTGCTCTGATAAGGGAGCTTAGAAAGTGTTTTGCCAATATTCACGCATGCATCGCAGTACACAGTAGCTGAAATGCTATGATGATGCATTTCACCCCTATCGTTCCTTATATATCTTGGCTGTTTAATTAAAAGCTTTGCAATTTTTTTTACTAAGCCATAAAACAAACGCACTTACCATACCCTCTGTAACATCACCATAGGGATAGTGTGCAAGGTGCCCATTTACTTTAATACGGTCACTCTGCCATATGCACAATGGTGCTTCCATTAAAGTTTCTGGATACACTCACACTTTCCCTGTGTAGCTCACCAAAAGCAATGTTAAAGTCAGCATAGCAAATATGCTACTTTATGAAGAATTTTAATAAAAAATCTGGGGTACAGATATTTGCAATTCTAAGCCGTGCTCTGATAAGGGAGCTTAGAAAGTGTTTTGCCAATATTCACACATACATCGCAGTACATAGTAGCTGAAATGCTGTGATGATGCATTTCACCCCTATCGTTCCTTATATATCTTGGCTGTTTAATTAAAAGCTTTGCAATTTTTTTTACCAAGCCATAAAACAAACACACTTACCGTACCCTCTGTAACATCACCATAGGGATAGTGTGCAAGGTGTCCATTTACTTTAATACGGTCACTCTGCCATATGCACAATGGTGCTTCCATTAAAGTTTCTGGATACACTCACATTTTCCCTGTGTAGCTCACCAAAAGCAATGTTAAAGTCAGCATAGCAAATATGCTACTTTATGAAGAATTTTAATAAAAAATCTGGGGTACAGATATTTGCAATGATGGGGGCACTATGCTTTGTTTAGGTTGTAGGCATCACATGTCATGGTGCAAAAAGAAAAAATATTGGCGTGCACTAGTGAGTTTCGGGCTTCTTGCA
Organism: Protopterus annectens; assembly: GCF_019279795.1. Taxonomy (NCBI): domain Eukaryota; kingdom Metazoa; phylum Chordata; order Ceratodontiformes; family Protopteridae; genus Protopterus; species Protopterus annectens. Next base: position 340,889,576 of record NC_056740.1, on the reverse strand, counting down.
CAGCTAGCAGCTTAGGTTCAGCAACAAACTGTATACTATGAATGTTGCTCCACTTGCCCAGATACTGTAGGTTTTCTGATTGCAGACTACCTGCCCTCATCAAACCTGAAAAAAAATGTTGCATTATAGATTTATCAGTCTGAGATCAAGCAGCTAACCTTCAGGTTGTCAACTTGAAGGCCTTGTGGTTGTGATGCACTAAATTCCCCTTCTATGCCATGATGGGCGAGGTTCAGGGGTTCTCCCTTCTTGAAATGAAGAATTAAGGTTGCCTGGCCCAGAAGAGGGCAATAAGAATTTTATCAGATTACTCCTCCTGGCCTACAATAGCACCTAGGTTATTGGAAGTATATGTGGGAAGCTGCACAGAAGCTCCTCAGCCTCTAGTAATAATGGGGGGGGGGATTGGTTGTCTATGCCTTCTTGCATGGGACCCTGACAAAGAATGTTGTGAGCTGGCAATTTTGCAGAATGACAAATCATTATGGGATCTTCCTGTAAACATAAGGACCTGAAACTTCTGGGTCCAGTGTCCATTTGAGGGGGCCATCTATGACCTTGCGCAGTAGGTCTGCAATGGCACTTAGTCATAATGCTTTGAGATGAAGGCTGCACAATGCTGCTCTATTGCCCATACCAGAAATCTGTACAGCCAAGAGGAGTGGGTTCCACACCACTTGTTCAAGTACCATATCAGAGTTATCTGTCACTGATGTGAGGACAACCAGCTGCCAGACCACCTTGAATGCATTTAGAGCATACATTATCACCAATATGCCTCTGACATTGATGTTCTGGTTCCAGAAAGTATAATGCCACTGGCCTTGCACCTTCAGGTGGCCAAGTATGAGTGCCCAGGCCACATCTATGACATACATGGTAAAGAATGAACAGTTCTGAAGGGGAGTTAAAAGGCATCCACATGATTTCTTTGATGGTATGTTTGCCCAGAGAAATGTGTATGTGATCACTTGGGGTCACATCCAGTGACTTTAAATGCTGCATTCAATGTTTTTTCATGATCCACTAAACCTTCCTCATATACAGCTTTGTTAGGGGAGCCATTCTCAAGGGTCTGGGGGAACATCCTTGACTGCTGTAATTTTCTTCTGTGAACCAGTAAAACAAATACAATTAATGTATGAATGAATGACTGATTTGAGGAGACAGACCTTGATTTACTACAGGAAGAACCATTCTACATTTAAAGTTGTCAATGAATGGGGATAGGGGAGTTCAAAATACTTTTTTGAAGTTGCAGGCAACAAGGAGATTTCAGGAGATAGACCCAGTTTATTGGGGGGGGGGAGGACCACTCTGCATTTAGAGTTGCAAAGGAGTGCCCCAAGAAGGAATTTGCTTTTGAAGGGAGTCGAGCTTAATTTCTGCATGTATATGGAAATCTACAACAGGACAGTCAAGTGCAACGTGGTCACGTCGCAGTCCTTCTAGAGCTGAGTAGGAGTGAGCTTGAATCAGGCATTCATCCAGATATGGGTAAATACGCACTCCCAGTAGTCTGACATGTGCAGTGGAGAGCTGAACAGCAAAATGGAGCTGAAAGTGATAGCCTGCCAAAATCCTAAAAGGTTTTCTGTGTCCATGAAAGCTGGAAATGTGGACACAGACATCTTTCATATCAAAGATCACCATAATGACCCGAGACATCAACAGTTGTTAAGAGTACCTGAAAGATTAGCATATTGAATCTTTTCTTCCATAAAATGTGTTCTTTGTGGAAAACTATAGGTTTGGTGTCTGGATCTGTCTTTTCTTAAGACCAGGAACAGCCTGAGTAAAATCCTGTGTCCCTTTCTGCTGTAGAAACCCTTTCTATTGCTGCAAAATCTAAAAGGTTGTTTACTACTCATTCCAACAAGGGACAGAGTCAAATTCGGTCTTGTTCCTGGGTCATTAGTTCCTTTATCAATGTATTTGATGTCCGAATACCTTTGCTCATGAGATAGTAGAAGCTCCAGCTCCCCTCCCTATGTGGTCATAACTAGCTGGGGAACTTCACAGGTGGGGGTCAAGAACACTTTCCACTACAATGCTACTGCTGCAATAACCACTCCATCAATTCATCTCTCCTTCTTAAAAAAAAAAAAAAAACTTTCTTTTACTAAACCTGCATTGCTATAATTTCCTTGATAAAAAGATCCTTGTCTGGTATGTACACTTCAGTAATACTTTGAAATTAATAAGGGCAATAACTGTTTCACCACTGGTATGATATTCCTCTTTCTGGTCTCAAACGTCTTACAAGGGAGTGACAGAGCCAATATTTATCATGGGGCATGTTAAGGATCTGGCCCTTGACATGCAAAGGCAACAGTTTAATCCTGAGCCAAGCACGTTTTCTAAGAACAGTTCTTGTTGTTACAGCCCTGACAGACACATATATGGTATCACAGCCACACCTAAAAGCATGCCTTTTCATCTTGAGAGACGTATGAATGAATTTCAGCCTAAGAGTGGAGTCCATAATGGACTCCATCATCTCCTGCATCTACCGAAGGGATATTAGGGCAACAAATCAGCAGCACCATCAGAGAGAGCCACTTACAGTTCTACTCGTACAGAACAAGATCATCAAATCCAAAAACACTTGCATGAAACTGCTTTTTGAAAGCTGTGCAAGGTTCTTGCACCCACAAACCCATGCAACTTTGCATCACAAAACAATGGAGGTTAAGGGAAAACGTTCTTATCTCTGATCACACTATTTCCAGTTCACTGCATTTGGGAACTGCACATACAGTGGACATAACAGATAACATTTTTCTCCACAACCACTTGACCCTGATATTGCTGAAGCAATAGTGCTGATGAAAATCTCAGTCAAAGAAACTGATCATCACAATTTAATTTCTATTAACCTACATTGGATCATAAGAAGGTGACCCATTTAAGGACATCCAACTGGTACTGAAACTTGAGGCTTTGGCAATTAATAATGCTGATGCCTAGAGTTGCAAACATACAAAACCTTCATGCTAAAACCATCTAACAGCCTACTTTCTGTCTTGTTTAGCAAGCTATTGCTTTCAGGCACCAGTCTGAAGCTCCTTCTTGAAGAGCGGCGACTTCTGGATCAACACTGGGATTTTCCTATGAAGATTTAGTCCCTTTCGTCATACTGTAAAAAGTGCTCCAGTTTCCTGAGTGTTGCGGGTTAATTTAAGAGATGCATTTTCAAAGGCATACAGGAATGTACATTGATGACCCCAAGCTTATGCTCCACATCACTACCACCACCACATACCTTTTCTGAGACTTAAACATTTCTTTTGAACACAGATTGAAATGCTCCATCAATAAGGTTGCGAGTCTCTGTAAGAGGGGCATCTTTTGCAGGAATACGACTGACTTCTCTCATTGCCAGTGTCATACACTTAAATGAAACCAAATCTATGAAGCACATACCTAATTTTCCCCACTTACCGAAGTCTGTATTTGACCATAGTTCAGGCAAGGAAACTTTCTTACTGTCAGATGCCCCAAGGTACACTAAGTACTGGGTTCTGATCCAAGACGCGGGAGATGTGACCCTTTGTCAGAGGACAATATATAACCAAACAGGGGACAGCAATTGGTAGGCTAAGTGTTTGATACAGTGTGGCCTGAAAAGTTTGGGAAGGTGGTCAGATTAGTCAAAACAGAAAGAGAAGCCCATGGACCTGCCAACTGTTCTATAAAAATATAACTTCACTCAGGGTCTGTGACAGATGACAGCCTATATAAGATAGCTGAGAACTGTCAACTGGCTATGAAGCATTTACAGTACGAACTGTGGTCCAGTCCAACAAAGAAGGCACTACCTTGCTGTCATCTCAGATATGACTTTGACAGACAGTTGTACTTCAGACATTAGGGCATGGGAAGGGGGCACCAAATGATGCATCCACAGAACCAGGGTTCCTCAGGTCTACAAAACATTGAAGGGGGTGTCTAAAGCCACATGTGCCCCATTTACTTCCCTTTTAATATGACCTTTGGTGGTTGCTCCGCATTTCTCTGGCTCTTACCTCCAGCTTTTAGTGCTACAAGGGATGAAGATTTTATAAAGGTCAAAGGGACAAACATTGATTAATTTGGAGAAACTAACTTTTGGTGCTCCAGAAAGGCCTTTACGGTTTTTGCCATACTTCTGTGCATCTCTGCTGCCTCCCCCAGCATTTTTTCAGAGGTGAACCAAGGTGGTATTTATACTACTAGGGGAATTTGGCTAGGGCATTGGGAGACTCCCTACTCTTTTTGATATATGCAATTGGATTTTTTATATCTACCTGAGCTACCACCGAGTCAAGCAGATTGGACCTTGATTTAATGACTTATCAGAAGGACGACACGCTCAGCAGTGCAGCATCCCCTTATGCTGCACTGCAGTATCACCCCTTATGCTGCACTGCAGTATCAGCACTATCTACCCGGTGTGGGAATAGAACCCACATCCCTCTACACTAAAGGCAAGTATGCTACCCATTGCATCACTGACACTGAATAAATGATTGTTCTTGATGTACTAAGGATTCTAACTTCACAACAGTGCAGTCCTATTCTACAAGCCACCACACCCTACAGTATTTATCTGTGATCCTAAAGACTAAAGGGTTACATATGTACCTCAAATTACAAATATACTATACTAAAGGCAGAAAAGAGACTAGAATTATATTATGCCCAGCCAATTGCTACTGCTAGCCATTTAAGAAGGTATCTCATCCTTACCCTGATCCACCTTTTACCCTCCTCTTCCTCCAAACATAACTCTAGTGTTGCTTTCTTTATTGCCAGTTTTATCACTTATCTACAGTTCCATGAACACTCGCAGGAAAGTACAGTTTTGTACCTACCATAAATGTAGATGTTCGAGTGCTAATAAGGTGCAGTCATAACAGATGAGTTTTCCTGCCGTCAGGCGGGTCCTCGGTCGGCCGAATTCCAAAGTCTAGGTCTGGCGTCGGATGCCGTCACTTCTTCCCTGACGTCAGTGTGACAGGGGTATAAAAGAACCAGCCGACGCCATTTTCTTCAGTTTTTCTTGCCCCATATGTCAGGTGCCCCCAGAAGGGAGGCAAAAAGTACAGTTTTGTACCTACCATAAATGTAGATGTCCGATAGGTATGCATCTGCAGTCCTTACATATGGGTTGTCCTGCCTCAGGCAGCCCTTCGGTCGGCCGGATTCCAAAGTCTGGGTCCGGCGTCGGCTGATGTCGCCCTCTCCCCGATGTCAGAGCGCCTGGGGTATAAAAGCGTCAGCCGACGCCATCTTCCTCAGTTTTTCTTGCCCCAGATGCCAGGTGCCCTCTAAGGAAGGCTAAATTTGGAGAGATGCAAAAAATTCCAAACATGCACAGTAATATAAAACAAATACACCATAATAGATAACCCCAGCTAGCTATAAGAGGGATAAGTACCCAGGAAATACCACAGAGGGCAAGGAGGGCGGGTAAACCTGAGTGCACATGCATACCTATCGGACATCTACATTTATGGTAGGTACAAAACTGTACTATGTCCTTCAACGATGCATCTGCAGTCCTTACATATGGGTAGAATACCATAGCCAAGCTGGGGGTGGTAGGATCTAGGAAAAGGATGGTGTAGCTAAAATGCCCTGCAGGACTGCCGTAGCAAAGCCTGCTCTGGATCTGGAATATAAGGGTAAGTTGTAATGCTTGGAAAATGTATGCACGGAGCTCCATGTAGCAGCTTCTAAAATGTCCTTGGTAGCCACCCCTCTTAAGAAGGCTGTGGAGGTGGCTGTGGCTCTGGTGGAATGAGGTCTAATGTTAGCTGGCACAGTTTTGCCATGAAAAGAGCAACAGAATCGAATGCAATTCCCTATTCATTTTGAAATGGTCTGTTTGGAAATTGCTTTTCCTTGTACACCAGCAGCATATGCTACAAATAGCTGGTCAGTTTTTCTGTAAGTCTTAGTTCTGTCCAAGTAGTAGCGCAACTGTCTGTGAATGTCCAGGGTATGCAGAAGTTTCTCACCTTTGTTTTGTGGATTTGGAAAGAAGGTAGGCAGGTGAATAGCTTGGTTCAGTGAGACCCTGGATACCACCTTTGGCATGAATGAAGGATTGGTTCTCAATGAGACTCTGTCCTGATGAAAAATAAGAAATGGTTGTACTGCCATGAGGGCCTGCAACTCAGATACTCTTCTTGCTGAGGTTATGGCCAGAAGGAAGGCAGTCTTCCAAGACAGGAACTGTAGTTCTGAAGATGCTGCTGGTTCAAAGGGAGGTAGAGTTAATTTTTCCAACATGAAGTTAAGGTCCCATGTAGGCACTGGTGGTTTCCTTGAAGGATTGATGTTTTTAATTCCCCTTAGAAACTGCCTTAGGAGAGGATGAGAGAAGACAGGTGGATCAGTATTGTATTCTGCTGAAATTGCTGAAGCATGAATTTTTATGGAAAAGTAAGAAAGGCCATTGTGGAGCATTTCTGCCAAGTATTCCAGGATACGTGCCATGTTCATCAGTGTCGCATCTAGGCCCTTTGTGGTGCTCCAAGTGCGAAATATTTTCCATTTTGCTGAATATGCGTTTCTTGTGGAAGGCCGGCGAGCTTCCATGATGATGTCCTTCACTGCCTTGGATAGCTTATCCTGGTGAGGAGTCAAGGTATTCTCCAGGCTGTCAGCTGCAAGGTTTTCAGGCTGGAGTGCAGAGTTTTGTAATTGTGTTGTGTCAGAAGAAGTGGCCATTGTGGTAGAGGCCACGGTTTTGTGCGTGACATGCTCCTTAACAGTGGGTACCAGTGCTGTCTGGGCCAGTCCGGAGCTATCAGAATCACTTTTGGCTGCTCTGTCCTGATCTTCAGTAAGACCTTGGTCATTAATGGAAGAGGTGGGAATGCATACACTGTTAGAGTATTCCAGCTGAAAGAGAGGGCGTCCACTTTCCATGCTTGTGGGTGGTATGTCCTTGAGCAGAATTTCTTCAGCTGACGGTTGTGGTGGGAGGCAAAAAGATCTATGTCCGGCCTCCCCCATGATTGTGTTATCTGAAAGAAGATGTCTGGGTGCAGCATCCATTCGTGTGGATCCATGATATTTCTGCTTAGGCTGTCTGCCAGTATATTGTCTTTTCCTGGCACAAACTGGGATTGCAGCTCTATACTGATTTTTAGGGAAAGTTCCCAAAGATCCATTGCCAGCCTGCAAAGAGGGTAGGAATGGGTACCTCCTTGCTTGTTTATGTACCACATAACTGTGGTATTGTCTGTCCTTATTAGCAGGTGTCCTTGATGCAGAAAATGTTTGAAGGCCTCTATTGCATGTATCGCCGCCAGCATTTCCTTTTGGTTTATGTGCATGCGCAATTCTTTCTGTGATCATAGTCCTTGAATGCATCTGCCCTCCATGTGTGCTCCCCATCCATGGTCTGAAGCGTCCATTGTAATGGTTTGGCTGATTATTGGTTTGCTGAAGGGCAGACCCCTGTTTGACTGGCTTGCTTGAGCCCACCACAGAAATTCCTTTTGAAGGCATGGAATGAGTGGTATCAAAGCTTCTAGGCTGTGACTGTGCTGAGACCATAAACTCCTTGGGTACCATTGTAGTTTCCTCATATGTAGCCTTGCTTGTGGAATCAGAAGAATGCAAGATGCCGTGTAACCCAGGACCTGCAGGATTTTCCTTGCAGTCAGCTGAGTTTGTTTTGTCAGATTTTCGAAATAATCCAGTAGTTGTCTGTTTTTCTTGAGAGAAAAGCCATTTGGGTGGTTGTATCTAGTTTCGCACCCAGAAAAAATATCCTTTGGGATGGAACAAGTCTTGATTTGTGAATGTTGACTGTATATCCCAAAGCCTGAAGTAGGCAGATGGCATAATTCAAGTGTTTTACCAAAGTTTGTTGGCTGTCCGCTTGTATAAGGCAGTCGTCCAGATATGGGTATATTTGAATCCCCTGAAATCTGCAGTGTGCAATTACTGATGCCAGGCATTTCGTGAATACTCTGGGCGCAGTAGACAAGCCAAAGGGTAATGCTGAGAATTGATAATGCTCTGAACCTGCAAGAAATCTGAGGTGTCTTCTGCAACTTTGTCTGATAGGGACATGCAGGTATGCCTCCTTGAGGTCTAGAGTTACCAGCCAAGACCCCTTGCCCAGCATGGGAAGGAGTTGCTGTAGGGTCAGCATTTTGAATTTTGGCACAATGAGATAAGTATTCAGTGTGGACAAGTCGAGAATAGGCCTCCATTGTTTTTCTTTTCTTGGGACAAGGAATAGTCTGGAATAAAATCCTTGGCCTTGTTCTGAGAGAGGAACCTTTTCTATAGCTTTCATTTGCAATAGGTTGGAAATTTGTTTTAAAGCCTCTGCCCTTTGATTCGGTGGAAGGTTTGGCATGCCTTTTCTTTTTGGTAATGTATGAAAATGGAACCTGTATCCTTTGTCTATTATTTGCAGTGTCCATTTGTCCCTTGTAATACTGTGCCAATTTTTTGAGAATAAAGATAGCTTTCCGCCCAAAGGTGCTTCCAATTGAGCCCTGGTTGGCGGGATCAAGGTAAAGTCATTGAGTCTGTCCTTGTGCAGCAGTTGTAGGTCCTGCACTACCTCTCTGGTTAGGAGGCTGCCATTGATGTCCTCTGTAGGAGCCTCTAGCTTGCCCTCTACCTCTGGCACACCTGTTCTTGCCTCTTTGAAATCTCTCTGTGTCTGGAAAGGGCCAATTCTTAGAGGGCCAATTTCTGCTGAATCTTGGTGGTTGGACCTGGAGAAAATCTTTGACTGTTTGTACAGATTTAGCCTTTTCCTCAAATTTCTTTAAGACCTCCTGAGCAGTGGAGCCAAATAACTTTTGCTTTTCCAGTGGCGCATCCAGAAGTTTTGCTTTAACATGATCTGGCAGAGTTTGTTCCTTCAGACAAGCATGCCTACGTATGACTGCACCTGTTATTGCTGACCTACATGAAGCTTCCAATGCATCATAACCACACTGCAAGAAATGGTTGCTAACCTGTTGGGAGTTATGTACCAGATCCTGAAGTGACTTGCGATCTAGGGGTTCAGGTGAAGACAGTATTTTATGCAATTCATCTAACAAATACTCTTGGTACTGTATCATATGGAATTGACAATTTAATGCCCTCATAGTAAGAGTGGAAGAAGTATACCCTTTTTTACCCCATCTCTATAAAGCCCTGGACTCCCTTTCAGAGGGGGGTGGATTTTTAGTAGTGGCAGATGCAACCCCTTTAGGGCCCTGGGAAATGGTTTCTGGGTCAGCAGAGTGGGCCTTGTAAAGGAAATGATGCGAGTCCGGGACCCTGTAGTACCTATCTGGTTTTACAGGAGCCGGAGGAAGGGAGTCAGGGGTAATGCTAGACTCAGAGTACACATCATCAATGACATTCAAAACAGGAGGAATAGCCAAAGGTCTATGCTGAGGTAAATGCAAAAAAGTCCTTAATCTCTTCCTGGAATCAGAGAATTCCTGGCCCTGCCATTTGAAATGCTCTCTCATGGAGTGAAGGGTCTCCCCAAAGGACAGCTCTTCAGGAGGGGAGGCAGAGGGAATATATTCCTCTGCATCAGAATCCTCGTAGACCATAAAGGCCTCCTCCTGGTAGTCTGAAAGATCAGAGCCATCTGAGGCCTCATCAGAGGACTGGGGATCAGTGGGCTCAACCCTGGGCCTTTTGTCTAGAGGAGGTTGAAAGCCCCTGTCCGGATGTAGCTGAGAGCCCCTAATTAAGGAAATAAGGTCCTCAGCTAAACTTAAAATCTGTGAACCTGTAGTGGATCCCTGAGGAATAGCCTTGGGAGGCAGAGATTTTGGCTGTTTAGCAGCTTTAGCCCTTGTGAATGCCTTTATGGACATGGATGCAGGAGGCCTGGCTGCTCCACGTGCTGGCGTAGTTTTGTCTAGGTAAATGGTGTCGGATGTTTCCGGAACACCGGTTTCTGAGGGAAATTCTATAACCGAGACTGAAGAGGCCTCCGGGGCCGAGGTTGTCGGTTGTGCAGTTTCGACGGTCGGAAGTACCAAGGACTCGGTTTCATCCGAGACCGAGACACTCGTGGTAGGCCTAGGCGTGGTTTCAGCCGAAACCACGGTCCGCGTGTGTCGGTCCTTGTCCTTCCGTTTTTTGGTTAAATGAGAAGTCGGAGTCTCCGACGGCATATTGTAACAATAACTAGCCCCAAAAAATTCCTCTGCAAACTCCGCCCGACGCCTAAGAGTGCGTCGGTTGAAGGAGGCACAGGCTGTACAGGCCGAGACGTCGTGGTCTGGGCCTAGGCAGGGGAGGCAGTAAGAATGGAAATCCTTATGAGGTATTTGTTTCCCACAAGTTAAGCAATTATTAACTTTAAGCGTTTGATCTGACATCGGCTGAGGCAAGAAAGAGTCCCCAACGGGGTACTTAGCTTTTGAAGTCTTCGGTAGCTGAAGTTACAAGAGCTGGCCGACCGGCACTTGCGAACTGCTACTGCTTCGGGCACCACGTGGCAAGAAAGACTGGGGAAGATGGCGTTGGCTGACGCTTTTATACCCCAGGTGCTCTGACGTCGGGGAGAGGGCGACATCAGCCGACGCCGGACCCAGACTTTGGAATCCGGCCGACCGAAGGGCTGCCTGAGGCAGGACAACCCATATGTAAGGACTGCAGATGCATCCTTGAAGGACATCATAAATTTATGTAATGATGCAATGCAATATAATCAAAAAACAGTAGTTGCAAGCAAATACACCATAAAAGAATACCCCAATCAGGTTGTATGAGGAGGTGTTAGCCATTAGGCCTGTCCCAAGAGGGGAAGGAGGGAGGGAAACCTGGACTGCAGCTGTATTAGCACTCTAACATCTACATTCATGGTAGGTACAAAACTGTACTATGTTCATCGTGCATACAGCTGCAGTCATAACAGATGGGTTGAATCCCAAAGCTAAAAAAGTGGTGGTAGGCACTAAGAGGAACTAGGAAGAGCCAGGATGCCTTGCAAGACTGCAGTGGCAAAGCCCGCTCTAGATTTGGAGTATAATGGTAGGTGATAGTGCTTGGAGAAAGTATGTACAGAACTCCAAGTGGCTGCTTCCAAAATATCTTTGGTAGGAACCCCCCTGAGGAAGGCTGTAGAGGTAGCTGTGGCCCTTGTGGAGTGAGATCTGATGCCTGTAGGTACAGTCTTACCATGAAAAGAGTAACAAAAGCGTATGCAGTGGGCTATCCATCTTGAGATTGTCTGTTTGGAAATAGGCTTCCCTTGAGCACCTGTAGCATAGGACACAAAGAGTTGCTCTGATTTTCTGAAAGGCTTTGTTCTGTCCAAATAAAAATGAAGCTGTCTGTGAATGTCCAAGGAATGTAGTAGTCTCTCCCCTTTGTTTTGTGGATTAGGGTAAAAGGTAGGTAGGTGGATAGCCTGATTCAAGGCTACCCTGGATACTACCTTTGGCATTAAAGAAGGGTTGGTTCGTAAGGAAACTCTGTCTTGATGGAAAATAATGAAAGGCTGCACAGCCATGAGGGCTTGTAGTTCCAAAACCCTCCGTGCTGAGGTGATAGCCAGAAGGAAGGCTGTTTTCCATGACAAATATTGCAGTTCTGTTGAAGCAGCAGGCTCAAAGGGAGGCAGGGTCAATTTGTCCAGGATGAAATTGAGGTCCCAAGCAGGTACCGGTTGCTTCCTTGGGGGTTTTATATCCTTAGCCCCTCTGAAGAACTGTCTTAAGAGAGGGTGAGAGAATAAAGGAGGATCAGTGTTGTTTTCTGCAGAAATGGCTGAGGCATGGATTTTGATGGAGGAGAATGAAAGTCCACTGCTTAGCATCTCAGCTAGATACTGTAATATTTGAGGTAGATTCAGTATTCCAGGATTCTGACCCTTTTTCTGATTCCAGGCACAAAACCGTTTCCATTTTGCGGAGTAGGCTTTTCTAGTAGAAGGCCTTCTGGCCTCCAAAATGACATCCTGCACCTCCTTGGAGAGTAGGGTCTGTTGTGAATTTAAGGAATCCTCCATGCAGCTAGATTGAGTGTTTTCAGCTGACTGTGAAGAGTTTTGAAGTTGTGCTGAGTCAGTAGAAGAGGCATTAGAGGCAGGATCCATAGTGGGGGAATGCGTCAGGCTCCTCAGGAGTGGGTACCAGTGTTGTCTTGGCCAGTCTGGAGCGATGAGAATCATCTTTGGTCCGTCTGCTCTGGCTTTTAATAGAACTTTGGGCAGCAGAGGAAGAGGTGGAAAGGCATAAACTGTCATTGTTGTCCAACTGAAAGAGAGTGCGTCCACTTTTCAGGCCTGTGGATGAAAGGTCCTTGAGCAGAATTTTGTCAATTGGTAATTTCTATGGGTGGCAAAGAGATCCATGTCTGGCCTTCCCCATGCTTGAATTATTTTTGTAAAAACTTGAGGATGCAACTTCCATTCGTGTGGATCTGTCATATTTCTGCTTAGGTTGTCTGCCAGCGTGTTTTCCTTGCCTGGCAGGAACTGTGCTTTAAGTTGGATTTGTAATTCCATAGCCATGTTCCAAAGAGACATGGCTAGCCTGCATAGGGGATATGAATGGGTTCCTCCCTGTTTGTTTATGTACCACATCACTGTAGTGTTGTCTGTCCTTATCAATAGTTGGCCTGGATGCAGTAGGTCTTTGAAAGCCATAATAGCATTTATTACTGCTAGCATTTCCTTTTAATTGATGTGTAGGTGCTTTTCTTTTTGGGACCATTTGCCCTGAATGCACCGATCTATCACGTGCGCCCCCCAGGCGTAGTCTGAGGCGTCTGTTGTGATGACTTGATTTGCTTGAGGCTTGCAGAATGGGAGACCTATGTTTCTTTGGCATGCTTGAGCCTACCACAGAAATTCCTTTTGAAGACATGGAATCAGTGGTATAATTGTTTCCAAACTGTGGCTGTGTTGAGACCATAAGTTTTTTAGGTACCATTGAAGTTTCCTCATATGCAGCTTTGCACATGGGATTAGCAGGATGCAAGATGCCATGAATCCCAGATCCTGCAGGATTTTCCTTGCAGTCAGCCTGGTGAAGGTTGCCAGTTTTCTGAAGTATTGAGTGAGTTGCCCTTGTTTCTCTGGCGTGAGGTAGGCTATCTGGGTGTTTGTATTCAAGCTGGCACCCAGGAAAATTATTGTTTGAGAGGGTATTAGTTTTGATTTCTTTTTGTTGACTGTGTATCCCAGAGAATTCAACAACATTATTACAAACGCCAGGTGTTTCAGAAGCATGTGTTTGCTGTCCGCTTGGATCAGGCAGTCATCCAAATATGGGTATATTTGTATCCCTTGAAGTCTGCAGAAGGCAATTACTGATGCCAGGCATTTCGTGAACACTCTGGGCACAGTAGATAAGCCAAAGGGCAATGCAGAGAATTGATAATGGGTTGAACCTGCAAGAAATCTGAGGTATCTTCTGCAATCTTGTCTGATTGGGACATGCAGGTATGCCTCCTTGAGGTCCAATGTTACCAGCCAAGACTCCTTGCCCAGCATGGGAAGAAGCTGCTGTAATGTGAGCATCTTGAATTTTGGTACGAGTAAATATGTGTTTAGGATGGATAGGTATCCAATCTTTGCCCTTCCTTGGTACCAGGAATAGTCTGGAATAAAAACCTTGACCCTGCTCTCGTGCAGGTACCTCCTGAATAGCTTTCATGTCCATGAGATCTGAAATTTGTTTTTGTGCCTCTGCCCTTTGATTGTGTGGCAGATTTGGCATGCCTCTCATTTTTGGAAGGGTGTGAAAGTGGAATCTGTAACCTCTGTCTATAATGTCCAGGATCCATTTGTCTTTTGTGACAATATGCTAATTTTTCGAAAATAACGCCAGTTTTCCACCTAAAGGTGCTGCCAATTGAGCCTTGCTTGGCATGCAAAGGGGAAGTCATTGGTTCTGCTTTGTGAATGGCTGTGAACTATCCTCACCACCTCTTGGTGTAGGTGCTTGCCATTGTCTCCCTCTAAATGATCCTTGAGATTGCCCTCTACCCCTCGGGCACCTGTATCTACCTCTTTGAGGTCTGTCCGAGGCTGGAAAGGACCAATTTTTTGAAGGCCAATTCCTACTGAAACGTGGAGGTTGTACCTGTAGGAAATCTTTCACTGTTTGCATTGATTTTGCCTTTTCCTCCATTTTCTTTAATACCTCCTCAGTTTTAACACCAAACAATACATCTTTTTGAAGAGGTGCATCTAGTAATTTAGCTTTGACATGATCTGGTAAGGTTTGCCCTTTGAGCCAAACGTGTCTATGTATGACTGATCCTGTAACAGCAGCTCTACACAAGGCCTCTAAAGCATCAAAACCACATTGCAAGGTATGTTTACCCACTTGCTCTGCACTATGCAACAAATCCTGCAACTCTTTCAAGTCTGGTTGTTCAGGTTGTGACATTTTGCTTTTCAACTGAGATAATAAAAACTGTTGATACTTTAACATATGGAACTGACAGTTTAATGCCCTCATGGTTAAGGTAGCCGAGATGTATACCTTTTTCCCCCCACCTTTCTAAAGCTCTGGAATCTCTCTCTGAAGGTAATGGATTTTTGGCAGTGGAGGCCTTAATTCCTTTGGGACCCTGTGAAATAGTTTCTGGGTCAGCCACATGGCTTTTGTATAGAAATTGGTGTGAATCAGGAACCCGGTAATACCGGTCAGGCTTGACTGGAGCTGGAGGTAAGGAATCTGGGTTAAGGCTGGCCTCTGAATACACATCATCTAGTATGTCTAAGACAGGAGGGATAGCCAGAGACCTGTGCTGAGGGAGCAAGAGGAAATCCCTGAGCCTTTTCTTGGAGTCTGAGTAATCTTGGCCTTCCCAGTGGAAGTGTTCCCTCAAGGTATGCAAGGTTTCCCCAAAAGAGTAGTCCTCAGGGGGGGAGACAGAGGGAATGGACTCCTCTGCATCAGAATCTTCAATAGGGGAGTAAGATTGTTCCTGGTCTTCAGAATGTTCTGAAGTAATGGAGGCCTGGTCCGAGGAAGGGTATTCTTCCTCCACTCTGGGCCTTTTGTCCGAGGAGGGTTGAGGAACACCTGATAAAAGTAATCAAATCCTCAGCCATTTTGAGCATTTGCTTTTTAGGCATGGGGCCTTGAGAGGGTCCCTGTGGAGCTTGTCTTTTAGTATGCATGGCTGCTTTAGATTTAGTGAAAGCCTTAATGGAAAAAGAAGAAGGCCTGAAGACACCTTGAGAGGTGGCAGGCCTGTCTAAACTCTGAGTTTCCCCGCCAAGAGTGGCTTCAGTATCTGTAGTCGGAGTGTGGGCCGAAGAGCCTGCGACCTTGGGCACAGAAGACACCGCTAATGAAGTGTCATCGGTAGTCAGGGGCTGCGTAGGCGCCTCGCTGAGAACTGGAGCACCTGTAGTCGGCTTTAGCATGGTGTCGGTAGAAGTCGTGGACCTCGTATGTTGGTCCTTATCTTTGCGTCTTTTACTCAAAACTGGAGTCGGAGTATCCGACGACATAATGTAATTAAACTTTTTGCCAAAATAGTGTTGGGTGAACTCCGCCCGGCGGCAATAGTGCGTCTGTTGAATGTAGCACAAAAACGACAGGCTGAGACGTCGTGGTCTGGGCCTAAGCAAGGAATGCAGAGGGAATAGAAATCCTTATGCGGTATTTGCTTCCCACATGAAATGCAATTATTAACTTTGTCTGACATCGGTCTGAGGCAAGAAAAGTTTCCCCAACGGGGTACTTAGCTTTCAAGAATACTTCGGTTGAAAAATATTCGTAATCTCAGGAGCTGGCCGACCGGCACTTGCGAACTGCTTCTGCTTCGGGCACCACGCGGCAAGAAAGACTGGAGAAAATGGCATCGGCTGGTTCTTTTGTACCCCTGTTGCACTGACGTCAGGGAAGAAGTGACGACATCCGACGCTGGACCTAGACTTTGGAATTCGGCCAACCGAGGACCCGCCTGATGGCAGGAAAACCCATCTGTTATGACTGCAGCTGTATGCACGATGAACATCTCCATGCAGGATTCTAGGTATGGTCTCTCTATGGCCCCAGACAGATAAAGGATGACTTTTACATCCCTTAAAAATGTATAGCACTGGTTTCGCAGCCCAAAATTCAACTGGCTTCGTCAGTGTTTAGTCCAATTCCCCATCACAGATACTATGGCACTCAGGCCCTTTCCTTCTGACATGCTCAGTATCACTCTACTCTGTCCACCTTATTACACTTCCCAGATTTTTTTAAATTGTGTCACACAATCTCTTTGCACCTACCAGCTACTGAGCTACCACAATCTTCTCCTTAGGTGTCTTCATCAGGCTCTTTGGTCATTACTGATCCTTGCCTGCCACTGGTGAAAAGGCGGACTTGTTTTTCAGCAGCCAATGTTATCCTCTTCCACATAGCAGAATTCAATGACTGTCTTGCAAACAGGCAACAGGCCATCAAATGGCAAAATGACATTTCATTCATCCACAGACCCAACACTTACCGAAGTAACTATCCCCTCTCCCTCTAAAATCTCTCTCCAACCTTTTACAACCTCCTCAATCAAAAAACTTCTACATCTACAACAAACACTGGCTCATGACAACACCCAAACCAAATGCATCAAAATTGCAGCTGACACCCTAGCACAGTGGTGCAGCGGTTAACATGGTCGCTTCACAGCAAGAAGTTCTCCGGTTTGATTCTCAGCTGGGGTGCCCTTCTGTGCAGAGACTGCGTGTCTTCCCTGTATTTGTGTGGGGTTTCCTTCAGGTACTCCTGTTTCCTCCCACATTCCAAAGACCTGCATTTGCAGAGTTTTTCTCTGGGCCTCCACTGAAAATAGGCTCTGTCCTAGTCAGACCAGTCAATAAATGTTAAATAATAATAAATAAATAAAATAACCAGCCACTCCATTGCAGAAAGCTATGTCTCCATACTCTGAAAGGCATCCCATATCTTGCCATTAAATAAAGGTGGAAAGTCTACAGACATCATTATCCTACTGCTATCCTAACCCTTCTATCCAAGATCCTTGAAAAAATGCATTCACCATCAACTAACGCCATCCTCAACCCAGCATGGCTTTTACCTACACCACAGCACTCTCTCTGCACCCCTCAATGTCTCCGCATCCAGTAACACAAACTAGAATTCTGGTAAACTGGTATCTGCTCTGCTCCTTGAGCTATCCAAGTTCTTTGATAGGGTATTTCACCCCAAAATAATCCAAAGACCAACAAATCTTGGTCTAAAGTCCTCCTCCCTTGCATGGTCCAACAACCACCTCTCCAACAGGCAGCAGGGTATCAAATGTGAAAATGAAATTATCATTTATTCCTGCAATTATTAGCGTTCCCCAAGGATCCATTCTAGACTCCCTCTTATTTAACATCTTCATCAACAACCTACATAAAGCAGCCAACATCGTTACCATCACACTGTACGCAGACTCTGCAGACCCTTGAAAAATAGCAACAAATAACGCGTGAATCCTACTCCCAACTGAACACCAAAAAACAAAACTAATTCTCTTTACACCTAAATCCTACAGTGTCAAAAAAGCCAAATTCACTATAACTGCGCTTAATCCTAAAATAGAAATAGTCTCAGCAACTATGTCAAATTTCATATTTTTGTCAATTCACTCAAAAGTAGTAGTAAAAAACACATCAAAAATGGGGTACATTCTATAGAATTAAGCTCTGCCTAACTGATGATGCAAGAAAACTTGCTTCTAACTACACAGCCCTTCTCTATGGAGCTGAAATCCTCATCAACCCATAATCTTCCAATCTCATTGACCTGAGCAGTGCTATCACAAAGCAGCAACATCTGCAGACATGGCCCACAGGTCTTACCACTGCTCATCCCTAAAACTACTCCACTTGACACAGTTCTATCATCTGTCCTCTCAACTTGTCACACATGCCCTTGTTTACTTCCCTTATTTATTTCCCAGAGGAATGCCCAAGCCTAGCCCATCTTATCCAGCAGTACACACCCAGCAGATGTCTTCGCTCAGGAGGACAAGCACCTAGTCCAGTAACCAGATGCAACACCTTAGCAGGTGATTCACTACTCTCCTATCATATCTCAAAACTATGGAGCTCCCTTCCTCTCTCATAATAGATCAGAGCAAAATTAAAACTTTAAAAATCAACTCCAACAACACATTATGGACAGCTGGTCATGCTCTCTCTCTACGGCTGGTTAATATATCCAGCCTCTAACTTACCCTGCCTAACCTTCCCCTCCTCTTATCCCTTCTCTGCCCCCTCCTCATACTCTCTTCCATATCTTTGCCACCTCCCTTCCTCCTGCCACGCTCGGTCACCTCCTCACCTTCGGTCTTACTCTACTGTTCTCTCTCCATTCCCTGACCATTATCTCCACCATTCGAAACTAAATTAAATCAAAAGGAATTAAAACACTACCATCCTACTTAATTTTACTGACTCTGTTAACTGAAGACTTAATTCAATGTATGTATGATCTCTCAAGAATGTATCTTATGTTTTGTACTGTTTGCTTATTTGGAGCCTTTCCCCCTTGGAACAGACTGAAAACGGACTTTTGCCCACCCGCACCATCCTGGTTAACAAATGTAAATAAACAGATCTACAACACAAAAATGTTAAACCGCACTGATTCTAGTACAATTAAACCTTCCACCCAACAAGTTATAGGTTTTAGTTATTCTTTCTGATGGGAAATCTTAATTACCTTTTTTCATCATTCTCCAATAGCGTGCGTTGCCAAGGTATGAAATCATTGATCTTTCCTGACCGACCTTTTCTGTCATTTAGAGTTAAAAACAGGCTGCACTTCACAAACCTTGCCAAGCAGGCTTTTAGCAACCTTCTAG